>NC_090340.1:10527076-10783839 GCF_035084215.1 Heptranchias perlo
AGCAATGAGATAATCAACTGTTGTTTGGCGTTGGTTGAGAGATAAATTTTGATAAGGACACCGGAGCTGCGGGAAAGATGGGCACTGATTTGGGAGGCGACAACATGTTCAAGGACTTTGGAGAGGAAAGGGAGGTTGGAGATGGGGCGGTAGTTTGCAGGGACTGAGGAGTTAAGGGTGGGTTTTTTGAGGAGGAGGGTGATGACGGCAGATTTGAAGGGGAGGGGGACAGTATGTGAGGTGAGGGAACCGTTAACAATATCAGCTAACATGGGGGCCAGGAAGGGAAGTTGGGTGGTCAGCAGTTTGGTGGGAATAGGGCTGAGGGAGCAGGAGGTGGGTCACCGAGACCAGATGAGCTCGGAGAGGGCATGAGGGGAGATAGGCGAGAAACTAGAGAAAGATGTGAGTTCAGGGCTAGGGCAGGGGGGAAACATTAGGGGAGGATTGGCTCGATGGTCATGGGGAAGGGAGGGAAGCGGCAGAGGCAGCTGAACGGATGGTCTCAATCTTAGTGACAAAGTAGTCCACGAGCTCCTTGCACTTGTTGGTGGAGCCACCACCAAAACAAGTCAACTGAACAGTCATCTGATTGCTGTTTTTGAGATCTTGCAATGTGTAAATATGATGACTGCATTTGTGAACATGAAAGTAATTGATTGGAGGTGAAACACTTTGAGACAATGTTGAAGGATTTGATGAGGCACTGTATAAGTGCAAAGCTCTTTCTAACAGTATGTAACACGAGAGGCTTAAAGCAGAGGAGGAAATTACTTCAAGGAAAAAAATGGAACAATTCTTGTGTTCCCAGACATTAGATAATAGGAAGCATATGGGGTTCCATTTTCAAATGGCAGTGGGATGGCAGCAGTGGGGGAGGGGGGTCAATGGGCGCGCGGGTAACCCGACTAATAAAATCATACCGTTTCCCACGCGATCGCGAGTTAATCGATGGCCCTTAACGTGGCTTCCGGGTTTGCCGTCGGAAAGCTGCGCAGTGGGCGGACTGCGCACCCCCATCGCGGGCTGTCAGCTGGAGCATCTCTATTGAAAGGGCCATTGCTCCAAAGGCTTTTGGTGCAGCGCAGACCAAAACGTCAGAATGGAGCAGCACAGGGACAAGGCTGCTCCAAGATTTAATGATGCCTCACTGCAGCAGCTACTGATCGGGGTGAGGAGGAGGAAGAAAGTGTTGTACCCCGTGGATGGGCGGAAGTGGCCTGTCTCTGCCACCGAGAAGGCCTGGCTCGAGGCGGCAAAGGTCACCAGCAGCAGTAACATCTCCCACACCTGGATCCAGTGCAGGAAGCGCTTCAGTGACCTAACTAGGTCAGCAAAAGTGAGCACACTTCCTGATTCTCTGACATTCCGTCTTCCACATCACCTCCCCCACCCCCCCGTCCCAACTCATTCTGCACTGCCAACACTACTCTATCACATCACTCCTCACACCCACTTAAGGCTCATCCTCAACTTACCTGCACTTCCTCAGCACTTACTCACCTCCCCATTAGTCAGCCCACCACTACCACTCACCCCAATCCTCATCCAATGTGATGGCTCTGTCTCATATTCACCCTCTGATGCACCTCTTTCATGGTCAGCCTCACCCAAAGCAATGCATCCATCGGTTGGCCACTTCACCATCACTCACTCACACGTCTGTACTTTCTCCCCTTCTAGGAGAAGAGAGCCCAGAATGTACGCGAGAGGGCGAGGACTGGAGGGGGGACCACAACAAGTAGTGGCCCTCACGGACGCGGAGCAGGAGGAGCTGGAGATCAGCCGCACCCTCGAGTGCCTGTCTGTCTGTCGGGGACGGCGAGACTGGAACCCCACAAAGGTCTGGTGACAACTTTACCATTCAGCACACACAATATGAATTGATGTTAACAACGCTTGCCATGTTGAACACCTCAGTATGCTCATCACAACATGACATATCATCATAATATTGCCTTCTGTTCTCTTACAGGCCCTTGAACGACCGCATTGATGGCAGAGGGTGATTTCTCAGAGGACCTGCCGGCCTCCGAGGGTGCACCGTCACATCTTAGCGAGCCATCCACCAGCGCAGATACTCACACCTCGGTGGGCCTTAGTACTCAGTTAGTTGGGTTGGCACCTGGTGAGTTCCCACACGCTAGTGAGCACGAGCAGACACCGATGGCAGGGGCAGCTGTGGAGAGTCTGCGTCAGTGGACGCACTCCTCCCCAGGCTCTGCTCAGCTGGACGCAGATGCTGAACCCTGGGGGCCATACTTTAAATGGAGAATGATCGAGGGACAGCAGCACATTTGCGAGGTGCTGGAACAGGTGCCACGCGCACTCTCCACAATCGTGCAGAGGATGGAGGAGTCCAACTCCTGCGTGAGAGGAATGCAGGCGAGAGGGTGAGGACTGGAGGGAGGTCACAACAAGTAGTGGTCCACACAGACGCGGAGCAGGAGACGCTGGAGATCAGCCGCTCCCTCGAGTGACTGTCCGTCGGAGAGGGTGAGACTGGCACCCCACAAGGTCTGGTGACACAACTTTAACATTCAGCACACACAGAACATGAATTGATGTTAACATGCCGTGCCATGTTGAACACAGGTAAGTGCGGGAATGTCTGCGATGGAGAAAATGACAGCTTTCGTTGAGCTTCAAGCACGGCTCACAAATTAGTCCATTCAGGCCCTGACAACGGTCGTTCAGACTCAGGGTGAACAACATTCTGCCGCCTTCAACAGGCTGACAGATACTTTAAAAGTGGCCTTCCAAGACACCACACATGTTTTCCAAACTGTTCTCCAGCAGGGTGGTAGGAGTGATGTGGGCCTGGCCCAAATGGAGGGATGACGGCGAAAGGGGACATGGAAGTGGGGACGCCACTCAAAGCACTCCCACGTCTCACCCGTTGCCCCCTCTCAACCAGTACCTGCAATGCTGCCTCCTCTCCAGGTGGCCGAGTCTGCCCCTGCACAGGTGCAGGTGGAGCAGTCTTTGGAGGGGCCCTCACGGCCACCGAAACCCAGAGGGCATCGGGCGAAAGCATCTAAGCAGTCAGAGCGTGAACAAGAGCAACCTGAACTACCTCTGCTGCAGCCACAGGGGAGGCACCACATAGGAGTAGCCGGAAGAGAAAGGTGAAGGTTTTATGATCACGAAGGGGATGCAAAAGGGTGTCTGACTGATGGTCATGTTTTCCATTTATATTTGTTTTTTGTTATATTCACATTAAATATTACCATTCTCACCACTACTGCCACGTCTTGCCCATTCCTGACTGGATTTTGTGATAGGGCCCTTTCATGAGCTTCACCATGAACGGTGACACTTGATGCCACCCATTGGGTCACTTTACAGTGGGTGTATGTGTAGTTGCAGGACTGTTTTGTGCAGAGAGAGGTGGGGCGGGCTGGTGTGGGCGCTGCTTTTTCCAGGTGGTGAGGACTGGACTCTTCACACTGTCTGATGTTAGGAGAGCCGTTCACATATCAGTGACTCCCTGGACTCACGAGCAGCCAGGTGAGCCACTGCTCTCCCATGGGTTCCTCCTCCTCCGCCTCCTCCTCAATGTGGATGGGGCCTCCTCCAGCGGCACCCCTCTCTGTTGTGCCATGTTGTGCAGGACACAACACATGACCATAATGCATCTCATTCTGTCTGGTGCGCATTGAAGCGCTCCCCCAGGATGATCAAGGCACCTGAAGCGCATCTTGAGCAGCCCTGTAGCCTGCTCAATTGTAGACCTGGTAGCGATGTGGCTGTCGTTATATCGACGCTGTTGCTCAGTGATGGGGTTCCTCAGAGGTGTCATGAGCCACGTGTGCAGGGGGTATCCCTTGTCCTCGAGGAGCCAGTCCTTGCGGGTGTGCGGTGCGTGGAAGAGGGGCGGGATGTTGGATTTGACTCAGAATGAAGGAATCGTGGCAGCTGCCAGGGAATCTGGCGCTCAGGTGAAGGAATCTTTTGCAGTGGTCACAGATGAGCTGAGTGTTGATGGAGTGATAGCCCTTCCTGTTGATGAACAGTCCTGGCTCGTGTGGAGGTGCCCGTATTGCTATATGGGTGCAATCGATTACACCCTGTACCCGTGGGAAGCCAGCCACAGATGGAATCCCACTGCCCTCTCCGTCTGGCTGAGGTCGTCCATGGGGAAGTTGATGTACTGCGAGACCCTGCGAAACAAGCCATCGGTGACCTGCCTCATGCAGTTGTGTTCAGACGACTGAGAGACTCCAGCGATGTCACCGGTGGCACCCTGGAATGATCCGGAGGCGAAGAAGTTGAGGGCAGCGGTGACTTTGACAGCGACAGGTAATGAGATGCCGCTCGGCCCAGCCGGGAACAGCTCGGCATGAAGAAGGCTGCAGATGTCTGTGTCCATCTGGCAACTCACTCTGAGCCTCCTCAGAGAGGTCCAGGAAGCTGAGCCTCGGTCTGTAGACCCTGTGGCGAGGGTAGTGCCTCCTGCGACGGCACTCTCTCTGTTGTTGTCCTCTGTGCTCTTGTGCGGGTGCCTGTGGCACAGCACTGTGTTGTGGAGCTCCAAGTGGCGAAAGTGCACGCCGTGCCTGGCGAGGCTGGTGATGTTGCTCGTCCTCGGATCTACTGGTGAATGCAGCCATGGCACCCCCCGCCCCATCCTGATGGTGTCAGTTTGAGGGGGTCCGAAAAGTTGGTAAATATGTGAGAACAGAAGAATTGTGAGCGGAGACCAAGAGATTTCAGTGAAAGCACAAAGATCACCCAGCCAAAAGTTTGTGTGAAAGATCAGAGTGCCCTGCAGCAAGAGATCAACTTTTATCCCCATCTGTCAAACAAGCATTTGAAGGTCCCACTGGTTGCTGGCTGAAACACATCTGGTAGAACATGGAGTGTTTCCCACAGCACGGGAAACACGCTGAGGATGAATGAAAATCGGTCCCCTCCCTCAATCAGCATGAAGTTAACTACTTCAAATATTTAAACTATCTAAATAACTGTGTTAACTATCATCCCGCTGGCTTTAATTGCTGGAGGGACTTCCGCATTTGTGAGGTGCGCACGCACCCAGACCCGTCAGTGGGGAACCCGGGAGTAGGCGAGTCGGAGCCGGCTTCCACACCCGCTCGGGGTTTCCCCGATTTTTGGAGCCGTCCCCCCAACGCACCCGCAATTCAGCTTGAAAATCGAGCCCATGGATTTTGAAAGCTGCAAAGCAGCTTAGAGTAAATGAATTGTATGAAGCCATCGGGAGCAGCCAACAATTAGCCAGAGTTTAAAGATAATCAGAGGAGAAGTCAGCGATGGTCACTGAACGCATCATTGCATTTACAAATATGGAGGACCTTCAGGAGGAGTATCACAGCAGTGGGGGAGAGATACCCTGTTTTCAGCAGTCTCAGGTAGGCCCTATCTATAGCAAGTCCATTTATTTGTGAGTTGGAACACAGTGGACATCATTTTAACGTGATAGCGGAAACTCTGTGGGGGTGGGGGGGTTGGGGGAGGTGGGGTGGAGGTGAATAGCTGCGGGTGAAACCCAGAAAAATCTTGAGCGATCGCAACTGCATTGAAGGCCCTTAATGACTTCCAGGTTTCGAGTCTCCAAACTGCGCAGTGGGCGTACTGCGCACCCGAATGACATGCCGTGAACTGGAGTATTTAAAGGGCCAATGCAAGCACGGGTTTTGAGGGAGAAAGGAGGAATTTGATAGCAGGAGGTGCCCTGCCTCTGCCACCAAGAAGGCCTGGCTTGAGATGGCAGGAGGAGCTGAGCAGCAGGACCACCATCTCAAGGATGTGGATACAATGCAGGAAGCGCTTTAATGACCTAACCAGGTCAGGAAAAGTGAGTACAGTTACTGATTCACCTACATCCTGTAGTGTGCATTACCCAACTCTCACTCTGTCTTGCCAAGCCTACTTCACATCACTCCTCACACCCACTTAAGGCTCATTATCAACTCATCTTCACTTTCTGTGCACTTCCTCACCTCCCCATTTGTGAACCCACCTCTCCGACTCACCACAATCCTGATGCAATGTGATGAATCTGTCTGATAGTCACTCTCTGTTGCATCTCTTTCATTGACAGCCTCACCCAAAGCAATCAGGTGTTCACATCACCCTCAGTCACTCATGCATCTGATCTTTCTCCCCTTGTAGGAGAAGAAAGTGTAAAATGCACGCGGGAGAGGGCGAGGACTGGAGGGGGGTCTCCACAAATAGTGGCCCTGATAGAGGCGGAGGAGGCGGCCTTGGAGCTGAGTCAAACGGTCGAATGCCTGGCTGGTGGAGATGCCGAGACTGGCACCCCGCAAATGTCTGGTGACAGAACTTTAACATCCCTCACACACAACATGGATTGATAATATCAATGATTGATCTGTTGCGCACCTCAGTCTGCTCATCACAACATTACTTCTACGATGATTGTTAATATTTCTTTATGTTCTCTTCCACGGCCTTCAAAGATTGATGAGGAGGCAGGCGCCATGGACGAGGGCGATTCCTCAGAGGAGCTCCATGCCTCTGTGGGCGCACCGTCACATCATATCCAGCCATACACTAATGCAGATACTCACAACTTGGTGGGTCCTGTTAGTCAGTTAGTTGGGTTGTCAGCTGGTGATTCACCACTCACAAGTGAGCACGAGCAGACACCGGTGGGCAGGGGCAGCTGTGGAGAGTCCACGTCGGGGTGCGGGGAGCGCACACCTCTCCAAGCTCTGCTCAGCTGGACGCAGATGCTGAACCCCGGGCGCCATTGTTGAGATTGAGAATGATGGAGGTACAGTTGTATCTTTGCGAGGTACTGGAAGACGTGCCACGCACACTCTCCACAATAGCGGAGAGGATGGAGGAGTCCACCTCCAGCATTAGTGGATTGGTGACACAGGTAAGTGCGGGAATGTCTGTGATGGAGACAATGGCGGCCTCCATTGAGCTTCAAGCACGGCTCACAAATGAGTCCATTCAGGCCATGACAACGGCCTTGTGGACTCCGGTGCCAACTATTCTGCCACCTTAAACAGGCAGACAGATACTTTAGCAGTGGCCTTACAACATGTCACAGATGTGCTCCAAGCTGTTGTCCAGCAGAGTGGTAGGAGTGATGTGGCCGTGGCCCTGGAGAGGGATGATGGTGAAAGGGATCATGAAGAAATTATGACTTTAACTGTGACGGGGAATGCATGGCCATCAGGCGCAGCTGGGAGCAGCTCTGCAGGGAGGAGCCTGCAGATGTCCACGACCACCTGGCAACTCAATCTGAGCCTGGGTAGGCACTGCTCCTCAGACAGGTCCAGGAAGCTCAGCCTCTGCCTGTAGACCCTCTCATGTGGGAAGTGCCTCCTGTGACCTTGGCCCCTCCGTTGGTTCCCTCTCTGCTCTTCTGCAGATCCTTGTGGTGCACCTCTGTCTTGAGGACCTGCAGATCCCAGAATTGCACGCCGTGCCTACCGCGGATGGTGATGTGCCTCCTCCTCAGATGTACTGCTGAATAAATCCATTGCGCCCCCCCCCATCCTGATATTGTCAGTTTGAGGGGGTCCAAAATGTAGGTAAATATGTGTGAACACAAGAATCCTGAGTGTGAACCAAGAAATCTCAGTCTCACCACGAAGAACTCCCAGCCAAAGGTTTGTCTGAGAGAACTGATTCCCCTGCTGCAAAAACTCACCTTTTCTTCACTTGTGTCAATCACTGGTTTAAAGGTCCAAATGAGGGTCGGCTGCAACTCGCCTCCGTTTCCATGTTCAGGAGAAGTTAAAATTGTTTGAGTATCTCAATACACAAAAAGTTAATAGGATTAAGTACTTTAAAGACCTAAATTTGTTCTTTAAATATCGGCCCATCGGTTTTAAGTGCTGGCGGGACTTCCAGGTGTCCTTTAATGTTATTTCAAGCCCACTTTTCTCTTTATTTTTTGGCCAATTTTATCCACTTCTCCCCTCCTTTCACAGGCACTGGCTGCCTCCAGTATCTCGCCCAAATGGTCATTCATAAAGTGTGAGCCTACACCGTGAGTGCTATTCAACTGTGAGGGGCATACAAACTGTGAGGGAGTCCAAAACTAGGGGCTATAAATATAAAATAGTCACTAATAAATCCAATATGGAATTCATGAGAACATTTCTTTATTCAGAGCGTGGAACTTGCTACCACATGGAGTGGTTGAGGCGAATAGCAAAGATGCATTTAAGGGGGAGCTGGCTGAATATGAGGGAGAAAGGAATAGAAGGATATGTTGATAGGGTGAGATGAAGTAAGGTGGGAGGAGGCTCGTGTGGAGCATAAACACTAGCATAGACCAGTTGGGCCGAATGGCCTAGAATCATAGAAAATCATAGAATGATACAACACAGAAGGAGGCCATTCGTCCCATGATGCCTGTGCTGGCTCTTTGAAAGAGCTATCCAATTGGTCCCAAGTGCCTGCTCTTTCCCCATAGCCCTGTAAATGTTTTCCCTTCAAGCACTGTTACTGTGCAGTACGTTCTATGTAACTCTACGTAATCTCAGCTGAGTCGGATCCTGTCACTGGATCGGATTCAGGGGCAGGAGCCCTGGCCGATTCTTTTTTCTCCTCTCTACCCAAGGGTGCTGAGACCAATTATCGGTCCCCTATTGTTGCTCTAGGTGAGATCATCTGACTGAGTGGATTGAACTATAGGACCTTCTGGTCTGCAAAGCTCATTTTTACACTCGGGTAAATCTTCGGATTGAACACTCCCGGCACAGAGCCTTACCCGATGGGAGCACATATCAGGAGATCACAGATGCGCAGCCCATGACTTTCCATCCATGGCGATTTGCTTCCAGTGAACGAGGCTCCAGGCCAAGAATTTGGGCAATCAGAAAATTTGCCCCATTAACTTCACCAACTGGGCCAGTCTGTCTCGAGATCAGTTGTTTTCTGATTGGGAACGCATGGGGTGGGGGAAGGGAACCTCAAGTCCATTACTACCCCACCATCTTACACCCCCACCCCCACTCCCACCCCTCGTCAGCACTGTTCCTGCTAGTTGTGGGGGCGGGGGGGGGCGGTTAAACTTGGCCTTTTAAAGACTGGGGGATTTGTTAGTAACATAGGAGCAGGAGTAGGCCATTCAGCCCCTTGAGCCTATTCCACCATTCAATTAGATCATGGCCGATCTGTACCTCAACTCCATTTACCTGCCAGCTCCATGTCCCTTGATACCCTTACCCAACAAAAATCTAGCGATCTCAGTCTTGACATTGTCAATTGACTCCCAGTATCCACAGCCTTTTGGGGGAGAGAGTTCCAGATTTCCACCACCCTTTGTGTGAAGAAGTGCTTCCTGACATCAACCCTGAACGGCCTAGCTCTAATTTTAAGGTTATGCCCCCTTGTTCTGGACTCTCCCACCAGAGGAAATAGTTTCTCTCTATCTACCCTATCAAATCCTTTAATCATCTTAAACACCTCAATTAGGTCACCCATTAATCTTCTAAATTCAAGGGAATACAAGTCTAGTCTATGCAACCTCTCCTCATAATTTAACCCTTTTGGCCCCATTGTTGGTGGTAACAATGAGTGTGTGGTGTAAGTTGGGTGGACAGGACTAGGACCTGCCCTGGCTTGTGTGGGGTGTAGTTGAGTTTGAGTCTCTCTTATTGTGGTGCCTGCAGCTGATAGTGGTGTACTCCTGTCTCCCACTTCAGGCTTGCATTGTGGAGTTGGCAGGAGGGGGAGAATCTTGATGTGTAGGCCAGGATGAGGCCTAGACAGCTTGGTACCTTTCCAGCCTGAAGCGGGAAGGCCACTCATCACTCTCTCCAGGACACGCACCAGAGGGGAAGGGTTGCCCTATGTTCTGTGGGCAACACAATCAAAAACCCATCCTGCCCACTGGAAACAAGACTGTTGAATGAAAACAAAGCCTTGCAATGCAAAAATAAACCTCGGCCGAAACAGCAAGAAAATGTGTTGGACCAATGAAAAGGCAGATCAAGCAATATATATGAACAAAAATCCTTGTAAACTAATTGTGAAAAGTCCTGCGTATTTATAGAAAGCGAAGTGTTAAAGGCCTCATCTCAGAAGATCAAGAAAAAATAAAAGAAAGACTTGCGTTTATATAGCACCTTTCAGCACCTCCCAAAACACTTTACATCCAATTAAGTACTTTTGAAGTGTAGTCACTGTTATAATGTAGGAAACAGGGCAGCCAATTTGCTCACAGCAAAGTCCCACAAACAGCAATGGGATAATCTGTTTCAGTGATGTTGGTTGAGGGATATATATTGGCCAGGACACCGGGGAGAACGCTCCTGCCCTTCTTTGAAATAGTGCCCTGGGATCTTTTATGTCTACTTGTCAGGGTAGACAGGGACTGTGTTTAACGTCTCATCTGAAAGACAGCATCTCCAACAGTGCAGCACTCCCTCAGTATTACACTGGATTGTCAGCCTAGATTTTGTGCTTAAGCCTCTGGAGTCTCTGACTCAGAGGTGAGAATGCTCCCACTGAGCCACGTCTGACACTATCGTGCCCACAGGAGATCTGCCACTCCAGCTTACAGAAGTGTTGGTGTTGACTTTGTGTGACCTGCAGTGTAAAAGAATGCTATATTCTTACTATCATTACAGAGTTATATCGAGTTATATCGAGTTACATCGAAACTACAGCGCAAAACAGGCCATTCGGCCCAACTGGTCTATGTCGGCATTTATGCTCCACATGAGCCTCCTCCCTCCCTACTTCATCTCACCCTATCAGCATACTCATCTATTCCTTTCCCCTTAAATGCATCTATGCTATTCACCTCAACTACTTCTTGTGGTAGCAAATTCCACATTCTTACCTCTCTTTGGGTAAGGAAATTTCTCTTGAATTCCCTATTGAATTTATTAGCAATTATTTTATATTTATGACCTGTAGTTTTGGACTCCCCCACAAGTGGAAACATTTCTCTACGTCTACTCTATCAAACCCTATCATTATCTTAAGGACCTCTATCAGGTTACCCCTCAGTCTTCTCTTTTCTAGAGAGAAGAGCCCCTGCCTGTTCAGCCTTTTCTAATAAGGATATCCTCTCAGATCTGCTATCATTCTTGTGAATCTTTTTTGCACCCTCTCCAATGCCTCTATATCCTTTTTATAATATGGAGACCAGAACTGTGCACAATACTCCAAGTGTGGTCTAAACAAGGTTCAATACAAGTTTAACATAACTTCTCTGCTTTTCAATTCTATCCCTCTAGAAATGAACCCCAGAGTTTGGTTTGCCTTTTTTATGGCCTTATTAACCTGCGTCGCTACTTTTAGTGATTTGAGTATCTGTACCTCCAGACCCCTCTGCTCCTCTATCCCATTTGGACTCTTATTATCCAAGCAGTATGTGGCCTCTTTATTCTTCCCACCAAAATGACCACCTCACATTATATTGAAATTCATTTGTCAATTACATGCCCATTCTGCAAGTTTATTAATGCCCTCTTGCATTTTGACGCGTTCTTCCTCTGTATTCACTGCACCCCTAAATTTGGTGTCGTTCGTAAATTTTTGAAATTGTACTTCCGATTTCCAAATCCAAATCGTTTATGTAAATGGTGAACAACAGTGGTCCCAGCACCGATCCCTGTGGAACACCACTTCCCACCTTTTACCAGTCTGAGTAACTACCTTTAACCTCTACTCTCTGTTTTGGAGTCAGCTTGCTATCATTCTGCTACCTCCCCCCTGACTCCACGTGCTCTGACCTTAGTCATGAGTCTATAATGCGGCACCTTATCGAAGGCCTTTTGAAAATCCAAATATATTACATCTACTACATTACCCCTTGTCTAGAAATAGTAGAACCTGCTTCGTGAAAACAATTTTGAGGCAATTAAAGTGAAGTGGAATTAGCTGAACTGAGAGTCTGACACCATTCTGTTGTTACACCACGTGGACATCTGCAAAATGTACACCATGTGTTCGACATTGTCGAAGTCAACTTCAATCAATCCAGGAAATGGCTGGATTACTGCATGGCTCGATTCCTGAAATCCCACAAAATGGCACGCGGAACACATTGAAGGTTGAAGGCAGCGTTCAATCCAACCACACAGGGTTGAGATAAGTACAAGTGGGACATCTCAAAACAACCAAACCATTTGCTGCGTATAGCAGCAAGAGCCAAATAAAATCAGCAGACATTTGCCAGAATGAAAACTCATTCCCTTGGACTGTAAAATATTGGCATAGAGTTGGATGCGGCTCTTCAGATGTAAAACGAAAGTATTTTTCTTCAAACAGACTTGGCAGGCTGGAAAGTCACTTCCCAAACTATGAATGTTGCTTGTCTGCTTCTCATTAATTTGTTTCTCAATCAGTTCGGTTTTAAAGGGAGTAAAGGCTAATTAGTTGTTTAACAGCCATCCCCGCTCTGGGAGGTGAGTAGGATGGGCAGATTTCTAAATGTTATTTGCTTCTTGTTTAAGACAAAATGTGGGGTCCAGTTCCAGGGGTGTCTCTGAGTCTAGACAGTGAGTACTAGCAGGGAATTCGAGCACAAGGGTGTCGCAGCCAAAACTGGCCCTCAGCAAGTATCCACACACGTGCAAGTTCCAGCAATTGAGGAGTAGGAATTCTGGCTGCTTTTTGTCCTTTCCCTATCTCCGAGGCTCCAATTACTGCCCTGTCTGAGGTCAGCTAATTCAGCACAGACCAAGAATTGAATCTGGGACCTTCTGGTGTGTGTGCCTCAGCTCAACATAGGGCAGAGCTTACTTTTATTCTCAGTCATAGTATCATAGAATCATAGAATGATACAGCACAGAAGGAGGCCATTCAGCCCATCGTGCCTGTGTTGGCTCTTTGAAAGAGCTATCTAATTAGTCCCACTCCCCCCGCTCTTTCCTCATAGCCCTGTGTAATTATTCAATTCCCTTTTGAAAGTCATTATTGAATCTGTTTCCACCACCCTTTCAGGCAGTACATTCCAGATCATAACAACTCGCTGCATAAAAAAAATCATTCCTCTTGTCGCCTCTGGCTCTTTTGTCCATCGCCTTAAATCTGTGTCCTCTGGTTACCGACCCTTCTGCCACTGGAAACAGTTTCTCCTTATTTACTCTGTCAAAACAGTTGATGATTTTGAACACCTCTATCAAATCTCCCCTTAACCTTCTCTGTTCTAAGGAGAACAACCCCAGCTTCTCCGGTCTGTCTACATAACTGTAGCCCCTCATCCCTGTAAATCTCCTCTGCACCCTCTCTAATGCCTTGACATCCTTCCTAAAGTGCGGTGCCCAGAATTGAACACAATACTCCAGCTGAGGCCTAACCAGTGTTTTATAAAGGTTTAGCATAACTTCCCAGCTTTTGTTCTCTATGCCTCTATTAATAAAGCCCAGGATCCCATTTGCTTTTCTTTTACAGTCTTCTCAACCTGTCCTGCCACCTTCAAAGATTTGTGTATGTGCACCCCCAGGTCTCTCTGCTCCTATACCCCCTTTAAAATTGCACCATTTAGTTTATATTGTCTCTCCTCATTCTTCCTACCAAAATGTATCACTTCACACTTTTCTGCGTTAAATTTCATCTGCCATGTGTCTGCCCATTTCACCAGTCTATCTATGTCCTCCTGAAGTCTGTTACTATCCTCCACATTGTTTACTACATTTCCGAGTTTTGTGTCATCTGCAAACTTTGAAAATATACCCTCTATACCCAAGTCCAGGTCATTTATATATAAAGAGCAGTGGTCCTAATACTGACCCCTGGGGAACACTGTATACTTCCCTTCAGTCTGAAAAACAACCGTTCACCACTACTCTCTGCTTTCTGTTCCTTAGCCAATTTTGTACCCATGCTGCCACTGACCCTTTAATCCCACGGGCTTCAATTTTGCTAACAAATCTATTATGTGGCACTTTATCAAATGCCTTTTGAAAGTCCATATACACAACATCAACCGCACTACCCTCATCAACCCTCTCCATTACTTCATCAAAGAACTCAATCAAGTTAGTCAAACATGATTTTCCTTTAACCAATCCAAATTATTTATTAGCCCATACTTTTCCAAGTGCCAATTTATTTTATCCCAGATTATTGTCTCTATAAGTTTCCGCACCACCGACGTTAGGCCGACTGACCTGAAATTACCGAGTATCTCCATATCTAATGAAGATTGGAAGATTGTGGTCAGAGTCTCCGCAGTTTCCACCCTTCCTTCCCTCAGTAACCTAGGATACATCTGGACCGGGTGACATTTCTACTTTGAGTACTGCCAATCTTTTAAGTACCTCCTCCTTTATCTATTTTCATCCTATCCAATATCCTTTACTCCTACAATGACAGCTTCCTCTTCTCTGGTGAAGACAGATGTGAAGTATTTATTTAGTACCTCAGCCATGCCCTCGGCCTCCGCAAGACAATCTCCTTTTTGGTCCCGAATTGGCCCCACCCTTCCTTTGACTACCCTTTTACTATTTATATGTTTATAAAAGACATTTGGGTTCCCTTTTATGTTAGCCGCTAATCTATTCTTATACTCACTCTTCGCCCCTCTTATTCCCTTTTTTAGATCTCCTCTGTACTTTCTGTATTCAGCCTGGTTCTCTACTGAATTATGAGCCTGACATTCATCATAAGCCCCCTTTTTCTGTTTCATTTTAATCTCTATATCTTCAGTCATCCAGGGAGCTCTAGCTTTAAATGCCCTTCCTTTCCCCCTTGTCGGGATGTGTCTACTCTGTACCTGAACCAACTCCTCCTTGAAGGCCTCTCATTGTTGAATTACTGTTTTGCCTACCAATTTTTGATTCCAATCCCCTGGGCAAGATCCCTTTTTAACTCACTGAAATTAACCCTCCTCCAGTTACTCATTTTCACATTTGATTGTTCCTTGTCCTTTTCCATATCTATTCTAAACCTAATGATATTATGATCACTGTTCCCCAAATGCTCCCCCACTGAAACATGCTCCACCTGCCCCACTTCATTCCCCAGAACTAGACCCAGCACTGTTTCCTTCCTGGTTGGGCTGGAAACATACTGAGGGAAAAAAAAAAGTTGGATAAGGGCCGTTTTTGGGCGCAGTAGCGTGATGCGCAATTACCCCACGCCCAATGACTCCTGCGTAGGCAGGACGAGAGTTTCGGCCCACCCAAGTTCTATCCTGCAATCAGCATTCCATTCCGGGCCTTGCACGTGGAATCAATGCAATTTGCACTTTCCATCAGCAGGTGGAGCCCAATCTCTTAAAGGGAGGATGTTTCTTAGAAATCTCTTAAAGGTAGCTGGTACCTGTTATTTGCTGAAAATCACAGTCTACTGTCTGCACGGAGTCTGAACAGAGATCAGACATCGCACACGTAAAACACAGATGCAGGTCCCATCCCTATGTTTACACACTGATGAGTTATGTTAAAACATTGAATAAAGGTTGCACACGACTAAATCCCACATCCTCCAATCTGCATGCCAGACCTCACCAATCTACCGATCTGAGTTTGTACCAGGCCTGCGAGAGTGCATCCACCAAGGTTCTCTGCTGATGCACTAGAGGCCTTGGGTGCAAGAGATGGACAGAAGGAGGGACATCCTATATCCGCAGAGGGAGGGGGAGAGGCAGGCGGCCCTCCAGACATATATCCAAAAGGCAGTGGGAGGCAGTGGGGGACGAAGTCAATGCCAGGCGCACAGCATCATGGACATGGATGCAGTGCAGGAAGAAGTTCAATGCTTTGACATGAGTGGTCAAGGTGAGTGAGGTCAACTGTCAAGTGGTGTCTCCTACCAACTGCACCATGCTCTGCACCCCCATGTCCCACATACCAACAAACTCTTTCCATCAGTACTCAGCTCTTCCAATCAGATGCTTCCTCTCGCCTTTACCCATTACCACTGTTTCACACCGCCCACCCACAACTCACAGGCCATACACACTGGCAGCTATTCAACCATGACAGGCACATCACCCAGACACACGTCCCGCTTTCTTGCAGGAGAAGGTGGCGCACATCAGGAGGCAGCAAGTGCCAGTGGAATTTAGCCCCTCGAGCCTGTTCCACCATTCAATGAGATCATGGTGGACCTGTGACCTAACTCCATATACCCGCCTTAGCCCCATATCCCTTAATACCCTTGGTTCACAGAAATCTATCAATCTCAGATTTAACATTCACAAGTGAGCTAGCATCAACTGCCATCTGCAGAAGAGCGTTCCAAACGTCTCCCAACCTTTGTGTGTAGAAGCATTTTCTAACTTCACTCCTGCACGTCCTGGCTCTAAATGTTAGGCTATGTCCCCGCGTCCTAGTATTCAAGTGTAGGAGACCGCCAAAAACAGTTACAAATGTCTGGGCAGCCAGAAGCAATAATCCAGCCACTAACCTGTAAATCCTGCATGGTCCCTTTAAATAGCGCTGGTGGGGGGTCCTCCAGGCACTCTAAGACACATTCAGATGGTCGCGGTTAAGACTGTGCGTTGAGTTGAGCGTTAAGTCCCAAAATGATGTCTATCACTTTAAATCAGCGTTGCACACTGATTGAAACCATTTTCTCCCTACTTTACATGATTCCAGCGTTCGTTATCTGCGCCTTCGCTACCAAGATGGCGTCCGGCGCACGTCATGCTGGAAACGTGTGTGCGCATCTAAGACGCCATCTTGGATGTCAGAGAGACCGTGTAGCGCCGAAACAACGGGTGCTACACGGCCCAATTTAGCACCCATTGTTCCAGAAAGTTCTCGTAAACACATTTCAGGAATTCCTCCCCCTCTTTGCCCTTTACACTGCTACCGTCCCGGTCTATATTGAGTTAATTGAAGTCCCCCATTATCACTACTCTATAGTTCTTGCATCTTTCTGTAACTTGCCTGCAAATGTTCTCCTCTATCTCCTTCCCACTATTTGGGGGCCTATAGTATACACCCAGTAATGTAATATCTCCTCTTGTTTTAGCAACATCGGTGTGAGAAGCTGGCACACTGTTGATTTTACACAATCTGAATTCAACAAACCCCAATATGAAAACACAACAGGAGCTGCTCCAGGTTCCTGGCATGATTGCTAAACTATTCTTACTCTCCCATTGTCCTTATCTACCTTCTCTGTTACAAAATCTCATAATCACTCCCTCCTCATTTACCTCCTCGTCTCTATTACTCTTTTTTTTTCAACCTTGAGGATATCCTTCAGCAAACGATAAAACACACATAGAGAACGATTTGTACTTCTGCAGCACCTTTCATGACCTTAGGACACCTCTATGCACTTTACAGCCAATTAAGTACTTTTTTTTGAAGTGTAGTCAATGTTGTAATGTAGGAAACGCGGCAGCCAATTTGTGCACAGCAAGATCCCACAATCAGCAATGAGATAAATGGTCAGATAATCTGTTTTTGGTGATGTTGGTTGAGGGATAAATATTACATCGAGTTACATCGAAAGTACAGCACAGAAACGGGCCATTCGGCCCAACTGGTCTATGCCGGCGTTTATGCTCCACATGATCCTCCTCCCTCCCTACTTCATCTACCCCTATCAGCATATCCTTCTATTCCTTTCTCCCTCATGTGTTTATCTAGTTTCCACTTAAATGCATCTGTGCTATTCACCTCAACTACTCCTTGTGATAGCGAGTTCCACATTCTACCCACTCTCTGGGTAAAGACATTTCTCCTGAGTTACCTACTGGATTTATTAGTGACTATTTTATATTTATGACTTCCAATTTTGGTCTCCCCCGCAAATGGAAACATTTTCTCTACGTCCACCCTATCAAACCCTTTTATTATTTGCCAGGACACCGGGGAGAACCCCATGCTCTTCTCCGAATAATGCTATTGGATCGTCTAAGTTCACCTGAGAGGGTTTAACATCTTATCTGAAAGAAGGAAAAAAGGTCCTCTTAATTTTTTGGGCCTACGCTAAGGACTCACCAGAATCAAAAGTCAATCTCCTGACCAACGCAGATGGGTGTTTCTATTGAAGATTGAACGGCCTGCCAACACCCACCGCCCAGCCAAAAGTGGGAACAGCCCGCTTTGGGCTCACCCAACTGCTCCGCCCAGCTGACATCATTTTGGCGGGCTCCTGGCAGGATGCCCACCTGCACTGGGGAACCCATTGCAGTGAGGCTGGTGTGCGTGAGCGGAGGGAGAGTAGAAAATGCTGCCAGCCCTTGGACACCCGAAGCAGCAGAGCAGGACCGGCTGCCTCTGGGAAATCCCCCTCACCCGTGGGAAGAACCTGCTGCCATTCCTTCCGCCAAGCGTTGCTGTGGCAACAATGGCGCTTGGTGTCACTCTTCATTTGAATACCATCGCCATCATATCTGGTGGAATATCGTGAAATGTTGGCGATGGATGGGGAGCCGGCAGAATGAGTCCTCTCGCTGAACGCCTGCCCCCTGCCCGCCCACAAATGGGCACAGTGCTGGCAGAAAATCCCGTCTTCGATGCCCATCCTGCCATGTGTGAAGAATGGCCAGTCAGACGAGTGACTGGAGGGGGCCAGTGCCTATGGAGGCGTGGCGGTAATATTGGCGTCCGCACGCCCTGCGCAAACCATCACACAGCGGGCTGGGATCATGACACCCGTCACGCAGCCGCGCCCATTTATGGATGGAGAATCGTGGTGTTGGGATTGGGGGAGGGGCTCGGGTGGGGGCTGGACTCTCCTCTGCACCCAGGATCCCCACATCCGTTGCTTAGCATGTGATGCTCTGCACTGGGAGTGGAAAAGCAAGAAATTTATCCTCATATCCCGACGTGAGTTAAGTCCTTTCAGGGGAAGAAAAGGTGGTGAAACTGGAAAGATCAGCAAAGATTGTGGGAAAAGATATCACATGGTAGGTTTTTGTCTTGACCACCTGGGGGTGATCTGATGGAGCGGGTCGCCCGGTCTTTATAGAACCCTTCCGATTTTCATCTACCCTGCCCCCATCCCCGCCCCCAGCAAAACCCGTTCTTGCTAGATTCAATATGGACCATTGATGACAGTGGTGCTACTAGCACTTGCTGGGACTCACTCTCTGTAATTGTTTCTCTGTAATCTAATCATCACTGTACAATACACTGCAGCTTTTATCCCTTACAGATGTAAATAATCTCTGAGCTATTATCGTATTACATGATGTGGAAAGAACATCAGGGTAGATTTACTGTGCGATTGCTCCCAGTGCAGCCAAGTGTAATTTAACAGGGCCGGCATTTGCTGTGCTGGGAGCCCTTGTACACGTTCGATTTGGGGCCCCTCCATTTTACAAGACATACTTATCGCTGGACCCCTAAACCACTCCGCCACTTTCCTCCTTTGAGACGCTCCTTAAAACCTACCTCTTTGACCAAGCTTTTGGTCACCTGTCCTAATATCTCCTTATGTGGGTTGGTATCAAATTTTGTTTGATAGTCGCTCCTGTGAGGCGCCTTGGGACGTTTTACTATGTTAAAGGCACTGTGCAAGTTGTTATTGTTGATCTGCTTGGGGCCCCGTGCGAATGCATGGTCCTAACCCACCCCCGAACCTAAGATTGGGATCTCGCCTGACGTGGGACGAGCAGTTACTGAGAGGGTACAACATCCTGTGGCCATGGTCCCACTGGGTCAGTCGATGTACCACTGGCCAAGGACTGACTTGAATACCGTACACAATCTGGAGTAATAGTATAAGTGTCTACACTCGTACCATCCAACATTCAGTCAGGGTTCTGAAGAGGGGACTTTATGATTAATTTTTCTAAGAGGGAGCAAAGCTTTGGTGGTGGCTTGGAGTCAGGCAAAAGGACTGTCAGCGTGGTCTCCTGGAGCTTGCTTCAGAAGTCAGGGAGGGATTTCCGGAGTATTTTCCGACATTGGCCCAAGCTTTGGTGTCACCGTGTGATCAGGAGTCTCCTCAAGTGTCGGCTGTGGCTCAGTGGGTAACATTCTCACCCCTGAGTCAGAAGGTCATGGGTTCAAGTCCTATTCCAGAGACTTGAGCATAAAATTCAGGCCGACACTTCCAGTGCAGGGAGTGCTACATTATCAGAGGTGCTGTCTTTTGGATGAGACATTCAAACGAGACCCCGTCTGCCCTCTCAGGTGGACATAAAGGATCCCATGGCATGATTGGAAGAAGAGCAGGGGAGTTCTCCCTAGTGTGCTGGCCAATATTTATCTCTCAACCAACAACACGAAAAGAGATTATCTGGTCATTATCACGTTGCTGTTTGTGGGATCTTGCTGTGTACAAATTGGCTGATGCATTGCCTACATTACAACAGTGACTACATGAAAGTACTTCATTGGCTGTAAAATGCTTTGAGATATACTGAGGTTGTGAAAGGCACTATATAAATGCAAGTTCTTTCTTTCACTCTCTCCAACTGCCCATCGGACACTAAAACCCGCAGGAGCAAAAACTTCCTTCAGCTTCTCATGTCGGCAAAACCGAAGCTCCCGCAAACATCTGCATCTTGGCTCCAGCTCCCTCTCCTGCTGCCACATCAGGCTAAAATGAAACCTTGGCTGTTGGACCTTGAGCTCAGCTTCCCCTCCATATTCAATCCATCGCCAGGACTGCCTCTGAGTCATCTCCAGACTCCGCCTCTACCTCCCCCCAACCCCCATGCTGCCAAAACCCTAATCCTTGCCTTTATCACCTTATGGATGGAATCCTCTAAACCTCAACCTGCCAAACTCCCTGTTTCAACCATCCATAAACTACAAGTCATCCAGAAAGACAGGGCCCGTGTCCTCACCTATACTAAAGCCTGCACCTCCATCACCCCTGACCTCACTCAGCCGCACTGGGTCTCTAAGGTTCTTGTCCACACCTTCAGATCCAACGACAACAACAACTTGCATTTATATAGTGCCTTTAACGTGGTAAAACGTCCCAAGGCGCTTCACAGGAGCAATTTTCAAACTAAATTTGACACTGAGCCACATAAAGAGATATTAGGACAGAGAAGGATGAGGAGGGATAGTTCACCATCAGTCCCACATTCACATGGGATGTCATTTGTGACTTTGATAAGGGCCTTTTCAGTGTTGTGCCTGGGGCGGAGACCTGGTTGGAGGGATTAAAACTTGGAGTTACGGGAAAATGGGCATGGATTTGGGAGGTGACAACACGTTCAATCTACGATCCCTCCATGGCCTCACCCCTCCCTAACTCTGCGGTCTCATCCAGCCCTAAATCCTTGTGCATCCCTCTGCTCCTCCAGCACTGACCTTCTTCTCACTCCCTGCTCCGTCCATTTGACTATCAGTTGCTGATGGTTCAGCCTCTATGCCTTTGCCCTCCTCACCTCCCTCTGTGTTCCAAAGGCACCCTTAAGACCCTTATCTTTGTGCCCCCGCTCCCCCCACCTTTGACCCTCTTCCTTTTCTCCCTGTTGTCCACTCACAGTCGCCTGGTCTGTAAACCATTCCTAGACTTGACGACAGCAGCATGTGAAGACATTGTTGTTACTAAGATTCTCTGCGTTCCTAACTTTAGGAATGTTTCTTTGCAACAGTTGGGTGGATTTTCCACTTGGGCTGTCCTGGAGTAAGCCGGAAGAGCATTTCAGAAAATCTCTGCTAACCCAAACCTGTAATGTTTCATCCGTTTATTTTAACGGCCCAATAATCATGGCCTTGGTTCGCAATTTCACAGAGTTGCTCAAATGGAAAATCTCCCCTAATATCCCAGCCAGCTGTTGCCAGTTGGGATAATTCCTGGCCTTTTAACAATCTGTTTTATAATTGTGTTGAGTGAGACATTGGAAAGCTTCGTTTTCCTCTGTGTGTTGACATTAGACGTTATTTTCCATTCCTCGCTGCCGATGTGGAGTTTAGAAAAATGTAACA
Organism: Heptranchias perlo; assembly: GCF_035084215.1. Taxonomy (NCBI): domain Eukaryota; kingdom Metazoa; phylum Chordata; class Chondrichthyes; order Hexanchiformes; family Hexanchidae; genus Heptranchias; species Heptranchias perlo. Next base: position 10,548,844 of record NC_090340.1, read on the forward strand.
GGTTGAGTGGCTCAGTTCGATGGTTAGGCTTGTTGAATAAAAAGAAAGAACTTGCATTTATTCAGAGCCTTTCACAACCTCTGGACATCCCAAAGTGCTTTAGAGCCAATGAAGTACTTTTTTTTAAAGTGTAGTCACTGTTGTAATGTAGGAAACACAGCAGCTAATTTGCGCACAGCAAGATCCCACAAACAGCAATGTGATAATGACCGGACAATTTGTTTTTAGGTGTTGGTTGATGGATTAATATTGGCCATGACACCAGGGAGAACTCCCTCGTTCTTCTTCAAAATAGTGCCATGGGATTTTTCCATTCACCTGAGAGGGCAAACGGGTCATCCAAAAGACGACACCTCCGCCAGTGCAGCACTCCCTCAGTACTGCACTGAAGTGTCAGCCCAGATCTTGTGCCCAAATCTACTGCAAATTGTAATAAATTGAATAGCCAGGTGGTGTAGGATAGAATACAAGAGCCTGGTCTTCAGTTGGTTCCAAGCCTTTATTCACAGAGCTCAACATTACACCCACACCACACCCTAGATCAGCTCTCTTATAAATGGATACAAGAGATTTCCCAATTGACACGCACCACCTGAATACAATTAACACTAATTGATATAAACCACATGGGTACAATTAACACAAGTGGTTTGCGAACTTTTGCAACTGTTCCTCAGTTAAGACATGATGTGGAGATGCCGGTGATGGACTGGGGTTGACAATTGTAAACAATTTTACAACACCAAGTTATAGTCCAGCAATTTTATTTTAAATTCACAAGCTTTCGGAGGCTTCCTCCTTCCTCAGGTGAACGATGTGGAAATGTTTTTCCACATTGTTCACCTGAGGAAGGAGAAAGCCTCCGAAAGCTTGTGAATTTAAAATAAAATTGCTGGACTATAACTTGGTGTTGTAAAATTGTTTACAATCAGTTAAGACACAGAGGGGTAGATTTTTGCATTCAACACCTGAGTGGTGATCTGGTGGAGTGGATCGCCAGCCTGTTACAGACCCCCCTGAGTGGTGATCTGTTGGAGTGGATCACCCCCCTGTTACAGACCCCCCTGAGTGGTGATCTGTTGGAGTGGATCACCCCCCTGTTACAGACCCCCCTGAGTGGTGATCTGGTGGAGTGGATCGCCGGCCTGTTACAGACCCCCCTGAGTGGTGATCTGTTGGAGTGGATCACCCCCCTGTTACAGACCCCCCTGAGTGGTGATCTGTTGGAGTGGATCACCCCCCTGTTACAGACCCCCCTGAGTGGTGATCTGGTGGAGTGGATCACCCCCCTGTTACAGACCCCCCTGAGTGGTGATCTGTTGGAGTGGATCACCCCCCTGTTACAGACCCCCCTGAGTGGTGATCTGGTGGAGTGGATCACCCCCCTGTTACAGACCCCCCTGAGTGGTGATCTGGTGGAGTGGATCGCTCCCCTGTTACAGACCCCCCTGAGTGGTGATCTGGTGGAGTGGATCGCTCCCCTGTTACAGGCCCACCTGATTTTCGTTTCCACGGATTTCAACGGAATCTGCCAGAACGCCACCAGGCAGTGAAGGCGAAGGACTACCCAATAGACAATGCTTTCATACATTGTTGCCACACTACACAAAATGAATATCAAGGTAAATTCCTTGCTCCCAGCAGGGAAGCCATAGGGTCAGAGATGGAGCTACACCCACTGTAACATTGATCCTGCAATCCACCCTTCCCGTGATCCCACAGAGAGCACGAGAATGGCAGAATTGACCCTTTGGAATTGGGTGCAGAGCTGAGCATGCCTGACTGCGCCCGTCCAAATGGAAATCAGGCACACTGCCCTCCACAGACGAATTGCCAATAGGGCAAATTCTGCGATCCTGTGCTCCCAGTGGGGAGCCATACGCAGGGAGCGTGGGCTGGACAATCGAGGCTGCAGTGTTGTTGGCCCCTCCCCAACCCGTGCTCTCTTCAAGTGATGTGCTTGTTGAATCCAACTTAATGCAAACGGTTTGAAGGTCTTCCTATATTGCAGTTGTTCCTCACTTATAGTATGTGGGGCACAGTTTCCTGTTTTATTTTGATCTTGGCATGCAGGCAACCCTGGCGAGGCTGTATATATTGCCCATCCTTCGTTGCCCGGAGGGCATTAAGAGCCAACCATGGGTAAGAGTGGTCAGTTGGGCTTTACATAGAACGTACAGCACAGAAACAGGCCATTCGGCCCAACTGGTCTATGCTGGTGTTTACGCTCCACACGAGCCTCCACCCTCCCTACTTCATCTCACCCTATCAGCATGTCCTTCTATTCCTTTCTCCCTCATGTGTTTATCTAGCTTCCTCTTAAATGCATCTATGCTATTCACCTCAACTACTCCATGTGGTTGTGAGTTCCACATTCTGACCACAACACATCTGTGCCAAGCCAAAAAATCCCAGATTTTTAAAATTCAATTTCATAACTTGCTGGGGTGGGATTTGAACTCATGACCTCTGGGTTGCTGGTTTAGTACCAGAACCATCAGGCTACCATACCCAGTTTGGATCTAATTCAGCACAGGCGTTAAGCACATTGAAGAAGATTGGGTGGGCCCTGCTACAGGAATGGGATCCTCCCTGTCCGATTTTCCGCTGTGTGTTGCCCAGATGATTATTTACACCCAAACACAAGAGAGGACAGTGCACCTCATGGTCATACATCCATACATTGTTGAACAGGAGCCAACATGGCTGAACAGACCAACCAGGCGGAGCCTGTTTTAAATGGGTGCTGAGCTTCAGCAACGCGACTCAGGACCTCTGACCACAGCATGGGACCATGATCTCATTTACATCTTTTTTGAGGCTTTAATGTGGCTGAGCACATGCCAGGTGCACCTGCCCTCAGCACCACAGGTCTTTCCCCATTGTATTATACCGCGCTGGGCCATCAGCGTTTCGGCCCCAGCACCAGGCTTGCATGTGCCCAAAGCACGGCTGCGTCAAGGGTGCTGACCATCGTTTCATGGGCCGCCATGTTGCGCTGGACGATATCATAGAATGTTGCAGCTCAGAAGGAGGCCATTCGGCCCATTAAGCCTGTGCCGGCTCTTTGAAAGAGCTATCCAATTCGTCCTATATCCTTGCTCTTTCCCCATAGCCCTGAAAATTTTTCTTCTTCAAGTTTTTAATCCAATTCTGTTTTGAAAGTTATTATTGACTCTGCTTCCACCACCCTTTCAGGCAGCGCATTCCAGATCATCACAATTCGCTGCGTAAAATAATTTCTCCTCATCTTCCCTCTGGTTCTTTTGCCAATCATCATAAATCTACATTTACTGGCCCTCCTGCCAGTGGAAACATTTTCTCCCTAGTTACTCTATCAAAACCCCTCATAATTGTGAACACCTCTATTAAATCTCCCCTTAATCTTCTCTGCTCTAAGGAGAACAATCCCAGCTTCTCCAGTCTCTCCACATAACTGAAGTCCCTCATTCATATGATAGGGAATGTTTGATAGGGAATGTTTGATAGGGCATGTTTGATAGGGAATGTTTCCCTTATCACCATTCAAATATTCATCCCCATGCACTCTGCAACCTAGAAGATCCTGTCTGCCGTACCCAGCCCATTACCATCATCCACCAGTTCTGTGGCACCTGCAAAGATTTCCAATTGAGATTATGAAGGGGATTGAGAAATGTCTGTGAGTGAATTGTTTGCTATGTTGAAGGGTTGAAACACTAGGGGTTGATAGGTTAACAATTAGTCAGCGAAGGGTTGGGGCAGACTGTCCACCAGTACACGTCTCAGGGAATTGAGTATTCCCAGCCCCATTAATCTTAATGGACCAAAAATTCCCAGCTGGAGATGAGCAGTTTCTGCCAGGAGCGCCAAAGTGGAAAATCTGCCCTTAAGTTATGCAGAAATTGTTGAAGCAAAGGGTAACTCAGATCTGGAGTATGTTACCAGGGAAAGATATTGAACTGGACAGTATAAATGGGTTCAAGAGACAATTAGACATGTTTCTGGAAAGAGAAGGGATTTCGGGATATTGTAAGAGGACAAGGCTTGTCCAAAACCCCTTCATCCGCATCCTGTCTTGCACTAGCCTGGCTCGTCAATGCCCCGCCCTTGCTGCCCTCCAGTGGCTCCCTGTTTCCCAGGGCATCCTTATTTACAGGTCCCTCCTCACCCCACTTTGTCTCCGTAGCCTCTTCCAGTCTTACATTCCAGTCCATTGCTCTTCTGTCTTCTAACTCTGCCTGTTAAACCACTTCCCCACCCCCTCCCCACTCCACCATCGGTAGCATAGCCCTTGGGCTGTTTCAGCCCTACCCTCCGGAACTCATTTCCTAGACCCCCTACACCGTTGTGCCCCTCTCTGTACCTCCACAGGACCTTTCTTTTTGACCATGCTTTCAATCATCTTTTCCAACTCTTCCCTAGGGCTCAAGGTGTGTTTCTGTAAGGCACCTCAATATTAAATAAACGCTCTCCTAGTGGGCGGGATTGATCTAATAAAAAGAGTGGAGCTTATTGGGCCTGACTTCTCAATTTTATTATGCTTGGCATGACCGGCCTTTCATAAATTCATTAGGACAGATGTATTTTTTCTACTCTCTTTAAGTGCCTTTCACTTGCTTCCTTTGTAAGAGACTCCACTTTATTTCCTAGTCTAGATGCATTGTAGGCCTTGGCCGTGATCCATAATTTACAGGATTATACTTCCAACCTTTGTTACAAAAATGAACTGGAAGGACAATCCATTTGGCAATGATTTGGTACTCCCGCTATATCAATGTTCGGCCACTCCATCTCTTTCAGAACGAAAGGGAAAGGAACAAAATATAAAAGAGTGGGATTCAAAACTCAACAGAGGAACAGCACCATCCAGTCCATTGTTAAAGGTGCTGTCCTTCGAATGAATGTTCACCTGCGGCCTGTCTGCCTGATCAGATGGACATTAAACATCCCACAGTGTTGTTCGAAGAAGAGCTGGGAGTTCTCCTGATATCCTGGTCATCTTTCCTCTCTCAACCAACCCTGAGAAAAAGAAAGTCATTCATCTCATTGTTGCCCATTCAACCCGGAGTCAATGTTGAGAACTCCCAGGGCCACTCACCCCTGACTGTATACCACTGTGCCCCCACCTCTGGTGGGCCTGTCCTACTGGTGCACCGTTCCCCCATCTCTGGTGGGTCTGTCCTACTGATGCACCGTGCCCCCACCTCTGGTGGGTCTGTCCTACTGGTGCACCGTGCCCCCACCTCTGGTGGGTCTGTCCTACTGGTGAACCATGCCCCCACCTCTGGTGGGTCTGTCCTACTGGTGCACCGTGCCCCCACCTCTGGTGGGTCTGTCCTACTGGTGCACCGTGCCCCCACCTCTGGTGGGTCTGTCCTACTGGTGAACCATGCCCCCACCTCTGGTGGGTCTGTCCTACTGGTGCACCGTGCCCCCACCTCTGGTGGGTCTGTCCTACTGGTGCACCGTGCCCCCACCTCTGGTGGGTCTGTCCTACTGGTGCACCGTGCCCCCACCTCTGGTGGGTCTGTCCTACTGGTGAACCGTTCCCCCATCTCTGGTGGGTCTGTCCTACTGGTGCACCGTGCCCCCACCTCTGGTGGGTCTGTCCTACTGGTGCACTGTGCCCCCACCTCTGGTGGGTCTGTCCTACTGGTGAACCGTGCCCCCACCTCTGGTGGGTCTGTCCTACTGGTGAACCGTGCCCCCACCTCTGGTGGGTCTGTCCTACTGGTGCACCGTGCCCCCACCTCTGGTGGGTCTGTCCTACTGATGCACCGTTCCCCCATCTCTGGTGGGTCTGTCCTACTGGTGCACCGTGCCCCCACCTCTGGTGGGTCTGTCCTACTGGTGAACCGTTCCCCCATCTCTGGTGGGTCTGTCCTACTGGTGCACCGTGCCCCCACCTCTGGTGGGTCTGTCCTACTGGTGCACTGTGCCCCCACCTCTGGTGGGTCTGTCCTACTGGTGAACCGTGCCCCCACCTCTGGTGGGTCTGTCCTACTGGTGAACCGTGCCCCCACCTCTGGTGGGTCTGTCCTACTGGTGCACCGTGCCCCCACCTCTGGTGGGTCTGTCCTACTGATGCACCGTTCCCCCATCTCTGGTGGGTCTGTCCTACTGGTGAACCGTGCCCCCACCTCTGGTGGGTCTGTCCTACTGGTGCACCGTGCCCCCACCTCTGGTGGGTCTGTCCTACTGGTGCACCGTGCCCCCACCTCTGGTGGGTCTGTCCTACTGGTGCACTGTGCCCCCACCTCTGGTGGGTCTGTCCTACTGGTGGGCAGGACATTCCCGTGGATGATGATGGAGGAGTCTGGGACGTTAGGTGATAGGTCTGATTCTGTGAGTATAACAATGTCAGGCTGCTGCTTTATAAGTCTGTGGGACAGCTCTCCCAACTTTGGCCCCAGTCCCCAGATGTTAGTGAGGATGACTTTGCAGGGTTGACTGGGCTGGATGTACCTTTGTCATGTCCTAATTCGATGCCTCGGTCGCAGCCGAGTGGCCAGTCAGGTTTTACGCTCGTTATTCTTTGGGTCGGTTTGATACTGAGTGTCTTGCTAGGCCACTTTGGAGGGGCAGAAATCCAACCATGTTGGTGTGGAACTGGAGTCATATATAGGCCCGTCTGGATAAGGACGGCAGGTTCCCCTCCCTAAAGGATCTCAGTGAACCAGTTGGATTTTTACAGCAATCTGACAACTTCATGGTCAATTTTTCTGATACCAGCTTTTTATTTCCAGTTTTTTAAAAACTGAATTCAAATTCTCAATGGTGGGATTTGGAACTCCCATTTTCTGGATTACTAGTCCAGTAATATAACTACACCTTAGAGTTGCCGACCCTCCAGGATTGTCCTGGAGTCCCAAGCAATTAATAATTAATCTCCTGGACACTGCTGCGAGCAACTTAGGAGGAAAATGATAAGCGCATTCAAACAAACTGTGTGTTTTATTCATTTCCTTTGAACACGATCGGTTATTTGTTATAAAAATATTAGAGTTGGAAGAAAGGCTGTTTGACTGGGCGGGACAGTTGGGGGCAGGTGGATGAAACCTCCAGGAATATCTCCAACCAGAGTTGGCGACTCTGACTACATAACTGTACACCTAAAGTTTCTACTCTTAAAATAAGGTATTAAACAAAATAAAAAAATTACACATATTTCACAGTAACATTATTTAATTCACCCACTGCAATATCTTTTGTGTCTTTTGACACCTTCATTAAAGTTTTTTTTTCAGGGTCTCAGCCTGTCTGAAAAGCCTGGACCTTCTCCCTACTTTACAACAGACTAGACAGTAACGGTGGGTAGGTCATCGACTGTGAAGTGCTTTGGGACATCCTGAGGTTGTGAAAGGTTTAATTTAAACCCAAGTGCTGTCTTTTTCTTTCTTTTACCTCACAACATCTGCACATTCTGAGTATGTGCAATTTTCAGAATTTCCTATCATCAGTGGGAGTTGAATCCCTCGAGCGGGATTTCAGAATTTCTTTGCTTTTTTTCCCAAAAAGACTTTGAAAGAAACTGTAGACTGAATCCTCAAACCTTTTTATTTCAGGCAGGTGATGACATTTATATAAATGTTTTAACAACTGTGCTTTTCTCACAGACACACAATGCCAGCGAGAGGCCGTTCCTGCGAACCGCACAATGATGTTATTGTGGGGTTTTTCTTTTGTTGGTGGTCAGTAAGGGAAATAAAGATTGGCCCTTGACATTCAGCGAGGATCGTCCTGGTTTCCTGCTGCGACTTCAGCAGGAGACCGATGTAAACTACCAGAGAAACAGTGTGAAACTGCGGCTTTCAGCCTTTCATGCAGTTTACATTGAGTGACATCAAGTTTACAGCACAGAAACAGACCATTCGGTCAAACTGGTGAATGGCCAGTGTTTATACTCCACATGAGCCTCCTCACTTCCTACTTCATCTAACTCTATCAGCGTACCCTTCAATTCCTTTCTCCCTCATGTGTTTATCTAGCTTCCCTTTAAATGCATCGATGCCAGTCGCCTCAACTACTCCTTGTGGGAGCAAGTTCCACATTCTAACCACTCTCTGGGTAAAGAAGTTTCTCCTATTGGATTTATTAGCGACTATTTTATATTTATGACCTCTAGTTTTGGTCTCCCCCACAAGTGGGAACATCATCTTTACATCTACCCTATCAAACCCCATCATTATCTTAAAGACCTCGATCAGGTTATCCCTCAGCCTTCTCTTTTCTAGAGAAAGGAGCCCCAACCTGTTTAGTCTTTCCTGATAAGAATATTCTCTCAGTTCTGGTATCATCCTCGTAAATCTTTTTTGCACCTTCTCCAGTGCCGCTATATATTTTGATAATATGGAGACCAGAACTGTGCACAATACTCCAAGTTTCTCTGAGGTCTCACGGACATAAGGGTAGGAGATCAGTTTTAGCCCCACAGATTTCACAGAGAATTGAAATTTACTGCTGATGAAAGTCCAGTTAAGAAATTTCTTTTCTGAACCATTTTTGAGGGTTAAGGAATTGTGTTTATATATAAAAACTTAAAAACTGTATAATCGGTGGACTTTTGGGCATTTTATGAGGTCAGTTTTGTCTGTTGATGGAAATTGATATTTATTAAGGATTGTATACATCAGCAAACTCACTGTTAGTTTACTAAAGGGTAAAATCTCTGTTCCAATCTCTCCATGGCCTTGTCTTTCCTTATCTCCCTAACCTCCTTCAGCCCTACATCCCTCCAAGAACTCTGCGTTCCTCCGACTCTGGCCCCTTGCACATCCTCCACTTCCACTCCTCCACCTTTGGCGGCCGTGCCTTCAGCTGTGTAGGCCCGAAGCTCTGGAATCCCCTCCCTAAACCGCTCCGCCTCTCTATCTCTCTCTCCTCCTTAAGACGCTCCTTAAAACCTACCTCTTTGACCAAGCTTTTGGCTACCTGTCCTAATATCTTCATCTTTGGCTCGGTGTCGCTACTGTGAAGCGCCTTGGAACATTTTACTACGTCAAAGGCGCGAAAAATGCAAGTTGTTGTTGTCGAGTGCCCCTAGCATCAGGAAACTGCGGATACTCAGCCTGTGATTTACCGTCCATTAATTTTAAGAAGCAGAAAACTTGCACTTAGATGCTGTAAGGTAGGAACACAAAGATAGAAACTGGCTTACAAAAGAGAAAGTAGTAATGAGAAACCTAAGGTGCTGTGGATAGGTTAGGGAAAGGGGGCTGATAGTTGGGAAAATGGTGGGGAGGGGGATTGAGGCCTGATGGTACAAAACGGACTGAAAATTTGGCTCCCATTCTCCTGGCCTCCTTCCCCAAAAGGCCGAGAGACCCTGCTCTTTCCAATATTGGCAGATCCCAACCACCCCTCCCCCTGCCCCCCCCCCGGTAATGCCTAGCCCACCATTGCTCCAAAATCCAGATTGCAGACTTCTGAAAAATATTGAGCTTTCACACTGAATCAGGATCACTGCACCAATCGGACGGAAAGATGTAGAATGGAAAAATATCAACTTGCTGGAAGTTCGTTCAACTGAGGAATTCCCTTTGAGGATATGCCAGAGGGTTCCCCCTGGAAACCACGGCCTGAAAAATATGTTTTTCTCATATCCATGCACACACTGGGATGTGATTTCAGTGTATCATTCCATCAGTGTTTGCTTTTGGTAAATACAGACCAAAGGGAACTTTAGCAACATGAGAAGGCCATTCAGCCCCTGGGGCATGCTCCGCCATTCAATTAGATCATGGCTGATCTGCTTTCCAACTCCATTTTCCCGCCTTTGCTCCATATCCCTTGACACTCTTACCTAACAAAAATCCATCCATCTCAGTCTTGAAAGCTCCAAGTGACCCCGAGCATCCACAGCCTTTTGGGGGAGAGAGTTCCAGATTTCAACAACCCTTTGCGCGAAAATGTGCTACCTGATTTCACTCCTGAATGGCCACGCTCTAATTTTAAGATTATATCCTCTTGTTCTTGATTCCCCCACCAGAGGAAATAGTTTCTGTCTATCCTTTTGACCTTTTAATCACCTTGATCAGATCACCCCTCAATCTCCTACACTCAGGGGAATACAAACCAAGTTTATGCAATATGTACTCATCATTTAACCCTCTAAGACCTGGTATCATTCTGGTAAATCTACACAGCACCCCCTCCAAGGCTAATGTACCCTTCCTGAGGTGCAGTGTCCAAAACTGAACACAGTACGCCAGATGGGATCTGACCAAAACTCTGTACAACTGCAGTATAACTTCCTCCTCTTTATATTCCCGTCCCCTGGAGATAAAGGCCAACATTCCATTAGCCTTTTTGATTGCTTTTTCTCCACTGGCTTTTAATGATATCTGTACTTGGACTCACAAACCTCTTTACTCCTCCACAGTTCCTAGTTTCTCACCATTTAGAAACACTCCGATTTATCTTTAAGTGTCTTGGGACATTTTACTACATTAAAGGCACTATATAAATGCAAGTTGTTGTTGTTTCTTGGGTCTAAAGTGGATGACCTCAAATTTGCCCACATTGAATTCCATCTGCCATCGTTTTTCCCACTCACTTAATCTGTCTTTGTCCTGTTGCAACTTTCTGTTCCCATCTGCACTACTTACTGTGCCTCCCATCTTAGTGTCATCTGCAAACTGGGATATACAACAGGAGCAGAGGCACTGAATTTGGCTGTGAATTCTCTCCATGTCACGGAACTAGGGCTTATTAGGATTAAAAAAAGGGGAGGACATTGGGAGTGGAGAGAGGGCAAGGTTTGTTTATACAGGCGAGCTTGGAGGAAATACATTTCTCTGCCGAGCTTCCTTCTCCTCTCCTGCCCCCGAAGGCACTGCCTCACCTTCGAATGTGAATCCATGGGCACGAGCACCTTGCCCGAGAGGCCATTCTTAACATGTGAGCTGAGACAGTATTGGCAGATTGTTCAGCTGTCAGGGCCATCACAGTGGTATCCAATTCTGTTCTCACTCGAAGTCCAAACACACAAACACACACACACACACACACACACACATTTATACACACACACACATTTATACACACACACACATTTATATACGCACACGCACACATTTATACACACACACATTTATACACACAAAACACTCATTTAAACATACAAAAACACACATTTATACACACACACAAACACACACACACAAACACACATTTATACACACACACAAACACACACACACAAACACACACATTTATACACACAAACACACACACACACAAACACAAACACACACATTTATACACACACACAAACACACACACATTTATACACACAAACACACACACACAAACACACACATTTATACACACACACACACATAAACATTTATACACACAAAAACACACATTTATACACACACAAACACAGGCACAATTATGTACACAAACACACACACATTTATATACACAAGCACACACACATTTATAAACACAAACACAAACATTTATACACATAAACATACACATTTATACACACAAAAACACACATTTATACAAACACACACACATTTATACACACAACACACACATTTAAGCACACAAACACACACACATTTATGCACAAAACACACACACATTTATACACACAACACACACATTTAAGCACACAAACACACACACAAATTTATACACACAAAAACACACATTTATACAAACACACACACATTTATACACACAAACACGTAAACATTTATACACACATAAACACACATTTATAGAAACACACACACATTTATACACACAAACACATAGGGCATCATTTTACCACCCGCTATCGGGTGCGTTCCTGGCTGGGGGGGCTCCGAAAATCGGAGAATCCCGGCGCGGGACCGGAGCCCGCCCCGAACCCACGCACTTCCGGGTTCCCCGCTGACGCGCCGGCGTGCGCGCGCAGCCCCCGCTGGTGGGAATCCCGCAGGCAATTAAAGCCAGCGGGATGTCACTTGACAGTATTTATTTAGGTATTTCAGGTCATTAACTGACCTGATTAAGGGATTATGTGGGATTTTAGAACAACATGGGACTGTTTCCCTCACTGGGGGAAACACTCCCAGTTCAAATGGACGTGTTGCAGCTGTCAGCCTGTGGCAGCTGCAAAGGTCCATTTGACAGTGGGGGGGAGACCCTCACTCATTGCAGGAGGCCACTCCGTCACTTGGGACAAAGTTTGGCCTCCACCACCCTCCTCCTGACAATCAAATTCACCAACTTGCACACTTACCCCGGGGTCCAGAGACATGTACCTACCTTGCGGACCCCTCAGATGTACATCTTGCAGATGGGGGCCGCCGTAGCTGCAGTCATGACCCCCTCGGAGGGCGAACAGCATCACCAGCCTCGCCATCCACGCCGTCCACCTCTGACACGTGGAGCTCCACAACACAGTGCTGTGGCACATCCACCTGCACAGCAGGAGGGAGGGCAACCGCAGAGAGAGATGCGTCACAGAGGGCACTACCCTCGCCACAGGGTCTACAGACCGAGGCTCAGCTTCCTGGACCTCTCTGAGCAGCAGTGCACACGGAGGCTCAGAGTCACTCAACATGTAGTCGTGGACATCTGCAGCCTCCTTCATGCCGAGCTGCTCCCGGCTGGCCCGAGCACCATCTTCTTACCTGTCGCTGTCAAAGTCACCACTGCCCTCAACAACTTCTCCTCCGCATCCTTCCAGGGTGCCACCGGGGACATCGCCGACATCTCTCAGCCGTCTGCACAAAAGAGCCCTGCAAATACACTTACACCCACTCTGCAGTGACACAATGGGTGGCATCAGTTGTGGGTCTTCATTGTGATCCTCAGGAAAGGGCATTATTGCACAAACCAGACAAGATTCGCAAAGACGTGGCAGTAGTGGTGACAATATAATATGTAATGTGAGTTGGTCAGAAATTCAATATAAGTAACAACCATGACAAACCCTCAAACACCCTTGTGCATCCCCTTCATGCTCACAACACGTTTGCCTTACGCTGCCTACTGCACATATGTGATGCATGCCCTGTGGCTGCAGCACAGGTAGTGGCAGGTTGAGTGAGGCTGACCGTGAAAGAGATGCACGAGAGGGTGAGTATGAGATGGAGCCATGAGATTGTGTGAGGATTGGGTTGAGTGGTAGTGGCGGGATGAGTACTGGCGAGGTGAGTAAGTGCAGGTAAGGTGAGGATGAGGTTTGAGTGGGTATGAGGGGTGATGTGACAGAGTAGTGTTGGCAGTGCCGAGGGAGATGTGGGGTGGGGGCAGTGATGTGGCAGACGGAGTGTAGGGGAAAGACTACGTGTTCTCACTTTGGCTGACCTACTGAGGTCATTGGAGCGCCTCCTGCGCTGTATGCAGGTGGGCGATATGTTGGTTGCGCTGGTGATCTCCTCTGCCACCTCGAGCCAGGCCTTCCTGGTGGCAGAGGCAGGCCACTTCCTCCTGCACGCCGGGAGGAAGATCTCTGTCCTCCCCCTCCTCCTCACCCCATGTATTGATACCTGGAGTGAGGCATCATTAAACTGGGAGCAGCCTTCCCCCTGGGCTGCTCCATGCTGTAATTTTTGCTATTTGTTGCAGCATCTGTCAGTGGAGGACTGCCCCTTTAAATAGGGCTCCTCCAGCTGACAGATCTTACTGCGCATGCGCAGCCCGCCCGACACGCAGATCAGCAGTGGGGAACCCGGAGGAGCAGGTAAGTGGATCCAATTAGTGGATTGGATGCTACAATCGCGCGGGGAGCTGACTAATTTCACCGGGTGCGTTACCCACGCGCCCGATAGCCCCCCCGCCGAGAACCCGCAGCCCTGCTAACATTGGGCCCATAAACATCTATACACACAAAAACACACATTTATACACACAAAAACACAGACACAATTAAATACAAAAACACACACACATTTATATACACAAGCACACATTTATTTATAAACACAAACACACACACATTTATACACACAACACACACATTTATGCACAAAACGCACACACACATTTATACACACAAACACACACACATTTACACACACAAACATGCATTTAAACACACAAATACACACATTTATACACACACAAACACACACAATTCAACACACAAAAACACATATTTATAAACTCACATTTATACACACACAAACACACATTTATATACACACAAACACACACATTTATATATGCACAAACACACACATTTATAAACACACATTTATACACACATTTATAAACACACAGTTATACACACAAACACACATTTATACACACAAACACATACATTTATACACACAAACACATACATTTATACACACAAATGCACACAGTTATACACACAAACACACATTTATACACACAAACACACACATTTATACAGACACAAACACACACATTTATGCACACAAACACACACACATTTATACACACAAACACACAAATATTTATACACACAGACAAACATTTATACACACAGACAAACATTTATACACACACACAAACACACACATTTATACACACAAACACATACATTTATACACACAAACACACACACGTTTATACACACAAACACACACACATTTATACACACACACAGACACACACTTTTATACAAACACACAAACACACACATTTAACACACAAACACACACATTTATACACAAACACAAACACACACTTTTCTACATACAAACACACACGTTTATATACACACGAACACACACACATTTATGCACACACAAACACATACATTTATACACACAAAAACACACATTTATACACACATAAACACAGACACAATTATGTACACAAAGACACACATATTTATACACACACAATCACGCACCTATTTATACACACAAAAACACACATTTATATACACAAGGACACACATATTTATAAACACAAACACGAATATTTATACACATAAACATACATATTTATACACAAACACACACACATTTATGCACACAAACACACACATTTATACCCAAAAAGCACACATTTAAACACACAAAGACACACATTTATACAAACACGCATACACACACCTTTATACACACATAGAGATCGATTTTACCAGGCCTGCGGGTTTCCGGCGGGTTGGGTTTCGGGAGCGTGGTCAACACGCTTGGTGAAATTAGTGGGCTGCCCGCGCGATCGTAGCAGGCAATCCACTAATTGGATCCAATTACCTGTTCCTCCGGTCTCCGCGCTGCTGGTCTGCGCGTCGGGCAGGCTGCGCATGCGCAGTACGATCTGTCAGCTGGAGGCTCTCTAGTTAAAGGGGCAGTCCTCCACTGACAGATGCTGCAACCAATAGAACACATTACAGCATGGAGCAGCCCAGGGGGAAGGCTGCTCCCAGTTTAATGATGCCTCACCCCAGGTATCACCAGATGGGATGAGGAAGAGGGGGAGGACAGAGATCTTCCTCCCGGCGGGCGGGAGGAAGCGGCCTGCCTCTGCCACCAAGAAGGCCTGGCTCGAGGTGGCAGAGGAGGTCACCTGCACCACCAACATATCGCCCACCTGCATACAGTGCAGGAGGCGCTGCAATGACCGCAGTAGGTCAGCCGCAGTGAGAACACGAAGTCTTTCCCCTACACTCCGTCTGCCACAACACTGCCCCCACCCCACATCTCCTTCGGCACCGCCAACACCACTCTGTCACATCACCCCTCAAACCCACTCAAACCCCATCCTCATCTTACCTGCACCTACTCACCTCGCCAGTACTCACCCCGCCACTAACACGCAACCCAATCCTCATATAATCTCATGGCTCTATCCCATACTCACCCTCTCGTGCATCTCCCTCACGGCCAGCCTCACTCAACCTGCCACCACCTGTGCTGCAGCCACAGGGCATGCATCACATATGTGCAGTAGGCAGCGTAAGGCAAACGTGTCGTGAGCATGAAGGGGATGCACAAGGGTGTCTGAGGGTTTGTCATGGGTGTTACCTATATTGAATTTCAGAGCAACAAACATCACACATTATATTGGCACCACCACTGCCATGTCTCCGCGAATCCTGTCTGTTTTGTGCAATAATGCCCGCTCCTAGGTATCACTATGAGGACCCACCACTGATGCCACCCATTGTGTTACTGCAGAGTAGGTGCAGGTGTATTTGCAGGGCTCTTCCGCGCAGACGACTGAGAGACATCGGCGGTGTACCCGGCTGCACCCTGGAAGGATGCGGAGGAGAAGTTGTGGAGGGCAGTGGTGACTTTGGCAGCGACAGGTAAGCAGATGGTGCTGGGGCCAGCCAGGAGCAGCTCGGCATGAAAGAGGCTGCAGATCTCCATGACTACATGTCGAGTGAATCTGCGCCTCCGTGTGCACTGCTGCTCGGAGAGGTCTGTGGACCCTGTGGCGAGGGTAGTACCCTCTGCGACGCGTCTCTCTCTGCGGTCGCCCTCCCTCCTGCTGTACAGGTGGATGTGTCACAGCACTGTGTTGTGGAGCTCCACGTGTCAGAGGTGGACGGCGTGGATGGTGAGGCTGGTGATGCTGTTCGCCCTCCGAGGGGGTCATGACTGCAGCTACGGCGGCCCCCATCCGCAAGATGTACATCTGAGGGGGTCCGCAAGGTAGGTACATGTCTCTGGACCCCGGGGTGAGTGTGCAGGTTGGTGAATTTGACCGTCAGGAGGGGGGTGGTGGAGGCCAAACTTTGTCCCAAGTGACAGAGCGGCCTCCTGCAATGGGTGAGGGTCTCCCCCCACCCCACCTGTCAAATGGACCTTTGCAGCTGCCACAGGCTGACGGCTGTAACACGTCCAGTTCAACTCGGACTGTTTCTCCCAGTGTGTGAAACAGTCCCATGTTTCCCAAAATCACACACAGTCCCTTAATCAGGTCAGTTAATGACCTGAACAAGCGAAATAAATAACCTCAAGTGGCATCCTGCTGGCTTTAATTGCGTGTGGGATTCCCACCAGCGGGGGCCACGCACGCACCCCCGCACGTCATCGGGGAACCCGGAAGTGGGCGGGATCGTGGCGCGATCCGGTCACGTGACTGGATATCGGGATTTTCGGGGCCCCCCCGCTGGAAACGCACAGGAAACCCGCCGGTAAAATCGAGCCCTAACACACACATTTATACACGCTAACACATACATTTCAACACACAATCACACACATATTTATACGCATACAAACACACACATTTATACATACAAACACACACATTTATATGCAAATACACATAAATTGATACACGACAACGTGGAAAATTGCCCAGGTATGTCCTGTCCACAAAAAGCAGGACAAATCCAATCCGGCCAATTACCGCCCCATCAGTCTACTCTCAATCATCAGCAAAGTGATGGAAGGTGTCGTCGACAGTGCTATCAAGCGGCACTTACTCACCAATAACCTGCACACCGATGCTCAGTTTGGGTTCCGCCAGGACCACTCGGCTCCAGACCTCATTACAGCCTTGGTCCAAACATGGACAAAAGAGCTGAATTCCAGAGGTGAGGTGAGAGTGACTGCCCTTGATATCAAGGCAGCATTTGACCGAGTGTGGCACCAAGGAGCCCTAGTAAAATTGAAGTCAATGGGAATCAGGAGGAAAACTCTCCAGTGGCTGGAGTCATACCTAGCACAAAGGAAGATGGTAGTGGTTGTTGGAGGCCAATCATCTCAGCCCCAGGACACACACATATTTATACACAGACAAACACACGCATTTATACACACATACGCTTATACACACAACCACAAACACATTTCTACACACAAACACACACATTTATAAACACAAACACACACACATTTATTCACACCAACACACATATTTATACACACAAACACACACATTTATACACATAAAACACATTCATACATAAAAACACACACGTACTTATACACACACAAACCCACACACATTTATATACACACAAACACACACATTGATACACAAAAACACAAACACATTTATGCACACAAACACACACATTTATACACACAAACCCACACAAATTTATACGCACAAAACACACACACACACACATTTATACACAAAAATACACAAAGTTATACACACACAAACACACGCATTTATACACACAAACACACATATTTATACACACAGAAACACTCACATGTTTATACACACGCAAACATACACATTTATACACACACACACATTTATACACACAAACACAAACACATTTCTACACACAAACACACACATTTATAAACACAAACACATTTATTCACACCAACACATACATTTACACACACAATCACACATACATTTATACACACGGACACAAACATATTTATACACACACAAACACACACATTCATACACACAAAAACACACTTTTATGCACACAAACACACACATTTATACAAACAAACATACATTTATGCACAAAAAACACACATTTATACACACAAACACACACATTTATAAACACACACACATTTATTCACACCAACACACATATTTATACACACAAACACACACATTTATACACATACACACATTTATACACATAAAACACATTCATACATAAAAACACACACGTACTTATACACACACAAACCCACACACATTTATATACACACAAACACACACATTGATACACAAAAACACAAACACATTTATGCACACAAACACACACATTTATACACACATAAACACACACACATTTATACACACAAATACACAAAGTTATACACACACAAACACACGCATTTATACACACACACATTTGTACACACACACATTTACACACACACACAAAACACACACTTATACACACAAACACACACATTTATACACACACAAACACACACATGTTTATACACACGCAAACATACACATTTGTACACACACACACATTTATACACACAAACACAAACACATTTCTACACACAAACACACACATTTATAAACACAAACACATTTATTCACACCAACACATACATTTACACACACAATCACACATACATTTATACACACGGACACAAACATATTTATACACACACAAACACACACATTCATACACACAAAAACACACTTTTATGCACACAAACACACACATTTATACAAACAAACATACATTTATACACAAAAAACACACATTTATACACACAAACACACACATTTATACACTCATGTATACACACACAAACACACACACATTTATATCCACACAGCCATACACACACATTTATACACACAAACACACACATACTTATACACACACAAACACACACATTTATACAAACAAACACACACATTTATACACAGGAACACGCATATTTATACACACAAACACACACATATTTATACACACTCAAACACACACATTTATACACACAAACACACACACATTTATATACACAAGCACACATATATTTATAAACACACAAACACACACATTTATACACACAAACACCCCCCATTTATACACACAAAACACACATTTATACACAAACAAACACAAACATTTATACACAAAAACACACACATATTTATACACACAAACACACACATTTAAACACACACATTTATACACACACACATTTATACACACACATTTATGCACACAAACGTGCACATTTATACATACAAACACACATATTTATACACATACACACATGAATACACATAAAACACATTTATACGCACAAACACACACACATTTATAAAAACAAACAGAATCATTTTTATACACACAAACACATTTATACACACAAACACACACATTTATACACACTCATATTTATACACACAAACTCACACATTTATACACACAAACACATTTATACACACAGAAACACACACATTTATACACACAAACACACACATTTATATACACAAGCACACACATATTTTTAAACAAACAAACACAAACATTTATACACACAAACACACACATTTATACACAAACAAACACAAACATTTATACACAAAAACACACACATATTTATACACACAAACACACACATTTAAACACACGTATTTATACACACACACATTTATGCACACAAATGCACACATTTATACACACAAACACACATATTTATACACATACACACATGAATACACATAAAACACATTTATACACACAAACACACACACATTTATAAAAACAAACAGAATCATTTTTATACACACACAAACTCACATATTTATACATACAAACGCATTGATACACACAAACACACACATTTATACACACTCATATTTATACACACAAACACATACATTTGTACACTTACACACATTTATACACATAAAACACATTTATACACAAAACACACATATATTTATACACACACAAAAACACATACATTTATACATACAAACACACACATTGATACACAAAAACACAAACACATTTCTACACACAAACACACACATTAATACAATACACAAATTTATACACATAAAACACATTTATACACAAAAACATACACGTATTTATACATACACAAACACACACATTTATATACACAAGCACACACATATTTATAAACACACAAACACAAACATTTATACACACAAACACATGCATTTATACACACAAACACACACATTTATACACACAAACACACACATTTATACACACAAACACACACAATTATACAAACACACACACACTTATACACACAAACACACACATTTACACACACACAATAATACACAGGTACACACATTTTACACACAAACACACATTTATACACAGACACACACACATTTATACACAGAAACACACACATTTATACACAAAAAACACGCATTTATACACACCAACAAACAGAACATTTATACACACAAACACACACATTTATACACACAAACACACACATTTATAAACATACAAACACACACATTCATACACACACATTTATACACACAAACACATTTATACACACCAACACACACATTTATACACACAAACACACACATTTATACACACAAACACACACATTTATACACACAAACACACACATTTATACACATACACACATTTATACACATAAAACACATTTATACACACAAACAGAATCATATTTATACACACACAAAAACACACACATTTATAAACACAAACACACACATTTATAAACACAAACACACACATTTATACACACAAGCACACACATTCATACACACAAAACACATTTATACACAAAAACACATACATATTTATATACACAAACACACACACATTTATACACTAAAAAACACATATTTATAAACACACAAACACACACACATTTAAACACACAAACTGGCTGGAGTCATACCTAGCACAAAGGAAGATGGTAGTGGTTGTTGGAGGCCAATCATCTCAGCCCCAGGACATTGCTGCAGGAGTTCCTCAGGGCAGTGTCCTAGGCCCAACCATCTTCAGCTGCTTCATCAATGACCTTCCCTCCATCATAAGGTCAGAAATGGGGATGTTCGCTGATGATTGCACAGTGTTCAGTTCCATTCGCAACCCCTCAGATAATGAAGCAGTCCGAGCCCACATGCAGCAAGACCTGGACAACATCCAGGCTTGGGCTGATAAGTGGCAAGTAACATTCGCGCCAGATAAGTGCCAGGCAATGACCATCTCCAACAAGAGAGAGTCCAAACACCTCCCCATGACATTCAACGGCATTACCATCGCCGAATCCCCCACCATCAACATCCTGGGGGTCACCATTGACCAGAAACTTAACTGGAACAGCCATATAAATACTGTGGCTACGAGAGCAGGTCAGAGGCTGGGTATTCTGCGGCGAGTGACTCACCTCCTGACTCCCCAAAGCCTTTCCACCATCTACAAGGCACAAGTCAGGAGTGTGATGGAATACTCTCCACTTGCTTGGATGAGTGTAGCTCCAACAACACTCAAAAAGCTCGACACCATCCAGGATAAAGCAGCCCGCTTGATTGGCACCCCATCCACCACCCTAAACATTCATTCCCTTCACCATCGGCGCACTGTGGCTGCAGTGTGTACCATCCACAGGATGCACTGCAGCAACTCGCTAAGGCATCTTCGACAGCACCTCCCAAACCCGCGACCTCTACCACCTAAAAGGACAAGAGCAGCAGGCACATGGGAACAACACCACCTGCACATTCCCCTCCAAGTCACACACCATCCCGACTTGGAAATATATCACCGTTCCTTCATCGTCGCTGGGTCAAAATCCTGGAACTCCCTTCCTAACAGCACTGTGGGAGAACCGTCACCACACGGACTGCAGCGGTTCAAGAAGGCGGCTCACCACCACCTTCTCAAGGGCAATTAGGGATGGGCAATAAATGCCAGCCTCGCCAGCGACACCCACATCCCATGAACAAATAAAAAAAAACACACACACACAATATTACACACGTACACACATTTTTAAACACAAACACACACACATTTATTCACACCAATACACACATGTATACACACAAACATACATACATTTATATGCACAAACACACACATTTATACACAGAAACACACACATTTATAAACACACAAAAACACACATTCATACACACACATTTATACACACAAACAGAAACATATTTGTACAAACAAACACACACATTTATACACACACACATTTATACATACACACACATTTATACACACACATTTATACACACAAACAGAAACATATTTGTACACACAAACACACACATTTATACACACACACATTTATACATACACACACATTTATACACACAAACACACACAAACACACATATTTATACACATACACACATTTATACACATAAAACACATTTATACACATAAAACACATTTATACACAAAAACACACACGTTTTTATACACACACAAATACACATACATTTATACACCCAAACACACGCATATTTATACACACAAAAACACACACAGTTATATGTGGAAAAATGCATATTTATACACACAAACACACACATTTAGACACAGAAACACACACATTTATACACAAAACACACACATACTTGTACACACTCAAAAACACACATTTATACACACAAACACACATTTATACACACAAAAACATACATTTATACACTCAAGCACACACATTTATACACACACACAAACACACACACATTTATACACACACAAACACACACACAGACACACCTTGACCTTTTAATCACCTTGATCAGATCACATCTCAATCTCCTACACTCAGGGGAATACAAACCAAGTTTATGCAATATGTCCTCATAATTTAAGACCTGGTACCATTCTGGTAAATCTACACAGTACCCCCTCCAGGGCTAATGTATGCTTCCTTTTTTTAAATATTCGTTCATGGGATGTGGGCGTCGCTGGCGAGGCCAGCATTTACTGCCCATCCCTAATTACCCTTGAGAAGGTGGTGGTGAGCCGCCTTCTTGAACCGCTGCAGTCCGTGTGGTGAAGGTTCTCCCACAGTGCTGTTAGGAAGGGAGTTCCAGGATTTTGACCCAGCGACAATGTAGGAACGGCGATATATTTCCAAGTCGGGATGATGTGTGACTTGGAGGGGAACATGCAGGTGGTGTTGTTCCCATGTGCCTGCTGCCCTTGTCCTTCTAGGTGGTAGAGGTCGCGGGTTTTGGAGGGGCTATCGAAGAAGCCTTGGCGAGTTGATGCAGTGCATCCTGTGGATGGTGCACACTGCAGCCACAGTGCGCCGGTGGTGAAGGGAGTGAATGTTTAGGGTGGTGGATGGGGTGCCAATCAAGCGGGCTCCTTTGTCTTGGATGGTGTTGAGTTTCTTGAGTGTTGTTGGAGCTGCACTCATCCAGGCAAGTGGAGAGTATTACATCACACTCCTGACTTGTGCCTTGTGGATGGTGGAAAGGCTTTGGGGAGTCAGGAGGTGAGTCACTCGCCGCAGAATACCCAGCCTCTGACCTGCTCTTGAAGCCACAGTATTTATACGGCTGGTCCAGTTAAGTTTCTGGTCAATGGTGACCCCCAGGATGTTGATGGTGGGGGATTCGGCGATGGTAATGCCGTTGAATGTCAAGGGGAGGTGGTGAGACTCTCTTGTTAGAGATGGTCATTCCAAAGCACTTGTCTGGCACGAATGTTACTTGCCACTTATGAGCCCAAGCCTGGATGTTGTCGAGGTCTTGCTGCATGCGGGCTCGGACTGCTTCATTATCTGAGGGGTTGCGAATGGAACTGAACACTGTGCAATCATCAGCGAACATCCCTATTTCTGACCTTATGATGAAGGGAAAGTCATTGATGAAGCAGCTGAAGATGGTTGGGCCTAGGACACTGCCCTGAGGAACTCCTGCAGCAATGTCCTGGGGCTGAGATGATTGGCCTCCAACAACCACTACCATCTTCCTTTGTGCTAGGTATGACTCCAGCCACTGGAGAGTTTTCCCCCTGATTCCCATTGACTTCAATTTTACAAGGACTCCTTGGTGCCACACTCGGTCAAATGCTGCCTTGATGTCAAGGGAAGTCACTCTCACCTCACCTCTGGAATTCAGCTCTTATGTCCATGTTTGGACCAAGGCTGTAATGAGGTCTGGAGCTGAGTGGTCCTGGCGGAACCCAAACTGAGCATCGGTGAGCAGGTTATTGGTGAGTAAGTGCCGCTTGATAGCACTGTCGATGACACCTTCCATCACTTTGCTGATGATTGAGAGTAGACTGATGGGGCGGTAGTTGGCCGGATTGGATTTGTCCTGCTTTTTGTGGACAGGACATACCTGAGCAATTTTCCACATTGTCGGGTAGATGCCAGTGTTGTAGCTGTACTGGAACAGCTTGCCTAGAGACGCAGCTAGTTCTGGAGCACAAGTCTCCAGCACTCCAGCTGGGATGTTGTCGGGGCCCATAGCCTTTGCTGTATCCAGTGCACTCAGCCTTTTCTTGATATCACGTGGAGTGAATCAAATTGGCTGAAGACTGGCTTCTGTGATGGTGGGGATATCGGGAGGAGGCCGAGATGGATCATCTACTCGTCACTTCTGGCTGAAGATGGTTGCAAACGCTTCAGCCTTGTCTTTTGCACTCACGTGCTGGACTCCGCCATCGTTGAGGATGGGGATGTTTACAGAGCCTCCTCCTCCCGTTAGTTGTTTAATTGTCCACCACCATTCACGACTGGATGTGGCAGGACTGCAGAGCTTTGATCTGATCCATTGGTTGTGGAATCGCTTAGCTCTGTCTATAGCATGTTGCTTCTGCTGTTTAGCATGCATGTAGTCCTGAGTTGTAGCTTCACCAGGTTGGCACCTCATTTTTAGGTACGCCTGGTGCTGCTCCTGGCATGCTCTTCTACACTCCTCATTGAACCAGGGTTGATCCCCTGGCTTGTTGGTAATGGTGGAGTGAGGAATATGCCGGGCCATGAGGTTACAGATTGTACTGGAATATAATTCTGCTGCTGCTGATGGCCCACAGCGCCTCGTGGATGCCCAGTTTTGAGCTGCTAGATCTGTTCTGAATCTATCCCATTTAGCACGGTGGTAGTGCCACACAACACATTGGATGGTGTCCTCAATGCGAAGACGGGACTTCGTCTCCACGAGGACTGTGCGGTGGTCACTCCTACCAATACTGTCATGGACAAATGCGTTTGCGACAGGTAGATTGGTGAGGACGAGGTCAAGTAAGTTTTTCCCTCATGTTGGTTCACTCACCACCTGCCGCAGGCCCAGTCTGGCAGCTATGCCCTTCAGGACTCAGCCAGCTCGGTCAGTAGTGGTGCTACCGAGCCACTCTTGGTGATGGACATTGAAGTCCCCCACCCAGAGTACATTTTGTGCCCTTGCTACCATCAGTCCTTCCTCCAAGTGGTGTTCAACATGGAGGAGGACTGATTCATTAGCTGAGGGAGGACGGTAGGTGGTAATCAGCAGGAGGTTTCCTTGCCCATGTTTGACCTGATGCCATGAGTTTTCATGGGGTCCAGAGTCAATGTTGAGGACTCCCAGGGCCACTCCCTCCTGACTGTATATCACTGTACCGCCACCTCTGGTCGGTCTGTCCTGCCGGTTGGACAGGACATACCCAGGGATGGTGATGGAAGAGTCTGGGACATTGGCTGAAAGGTATGATTCTGTGAGTATGGCTATGTCTTGACTTGTCTGTGGGACAGCTCTCCCAATTTTGGCACAAGTCCCCAGATGATATTCGTGAGGAGGACTTTGCAGGGTCGACTGGGCTTGGTTTGCCTTTGTCGTGTCCAGTGCCGGGTGGTCCGTCCGGTTTTATTCTTATTGTGACTTTTTTTAGCTCGATTGTATAATTGAGTGGCTTGTTCGGCAATTTCAGAGGGCGATTAAGAATCAACCACATGGCTGCGGGCCTGGAGTCACATTTCGGTCAGACTGGGTCAGGACGGCAGGTTTCCTTCCCTAAAAGGAATTAGTGAACCAGATGGGTTTTTTACAACAATCCGGTAGTTTCATGGTCACCATTACTGATACTAGCATTTTAATTCCAGATTTTAATTGAATTTAAATTCCCCAGCTGCCGTGGCAGGATTTGAACTCATAACTCCAAATTATTAGTCCAGGCTTTTGGATTATTAGTCCAGTAACATAACCACTATGTTACTGAAACCTTTTCCTGAGGTGCAGTGTCCAAAACTGAACACAGTACGCCAGATGGGATCTGACCAAAACTCTGTACAACTGCAGTATAACTTCCTCCTCTTTGTATTCCCGTCCCCTGGAGATAAAGGCCAACATTCCATTAGCCTTTTTGATTGCTTTTTCTCCACTGGCTTTTAATGATATCTGTACTTGGACTCACAAACCTCTTTACTCCTCCACAGTTCCTAGTTTCTCACCATTTAGAAACACTCCGATTTATCTTTAAGTGTCTTGGGACATTTTACTACATTAAAGGCACTATATAAATGCAAGTTGTTGTTGTTTCTTGGGTCTAAAGTGGATGACCTCAAATTTGCCCACATTGAATTCCATCTGCCATCGTTTTTCCCACTCACTTAATGGGCCCGATATTAGGAGGGCAGCGGGGGGGTCGACTGGGCGCGTGGGTAACGCGCCCAGTGAAATCGGGGTGCTCCGCATGCGATCGCAACTTGATTGAAGCCACTTACCTTGGCTTCCGGGTTTCGCGCTGGAAAGCTGCGCAGTGGGCGGACTGCGCATGCGCATCATAGGCTGTCAGCTGGAGGAGCTCTATTTAAAGGGGCAGTCCTCCACTGACTGATGCTGCAGAAAATAGGCAAAATTACAGCATGGAGCAGCCCAGGGGGAAGGCTGCTCCCAGGTTTAGTGATTCCTCACTCCAGGTCCGACTGGATGGGGTGAGGAGGAGGGGGAGGACAGAGATCTTCTCCCCGGCGGGCGGGAGGAAGCGGCCTGCCTCTGCCACCACGAAGGCCTGGCTCGAGGTGGCAGAGGAGGTCACCTGCACCACCAACATATCGCACACCTGCATACAGTGCAGGAGGCGCTGCAATGACCTCAGTAGGTCAGCCAAAGTGAGTACACTTACTCATTCCCCTACACTCCGTCTGCCACATCACCGCCCCCACCCCACATCTCCTTCTGCACTGCCAACACTACTCTATCACATCACTCCTCACACCCACTCAAACCTCATCCTCATCTTACCTGCACTTACTCACCTCGCCAGTACTCATCCCGCCACTACCACTCAACCCAATCCTCATACAATCTCATGGCTCTATCTCATACTCACCCTCTCATGCATCTCTTTCACAGTCAGCCTCACTCAACCTGCCACTACCTGTGCTGCAGCCACAGGGCATGCATCACATATGTGCAGTAGGAATCGTAAGGCAAACGTGTCGTGAGCATGAAGGGGATGCACAAGGGTGTTTGAGGGTTTGTCATGGTTTTTACTTATATTTGATTTCTGATCAACTCACACAACATATTATATTGTCACCACTACTGCCACGTCTTTGCGAATCTTGTCTGGTTTGTGCAATAATGCCCGCTCCTGAGGATCACTATGAAGACCCACACCTGATGCCACCCATTGTGTCACTGCAGAGTGGGTGTAGATGTATTTGCAGGGCTCTTTTGTGGAGACAACTGAGAGACGTCGGCGATGTCCCCGGTTGCACCCTGGAAGGATGCGGAGGAGAAGTTGTTGAGGGCAGTGGTGACTTTGACAGCGACAGGTAAGAAGATGGTGCACGGGCCAGCCAGGAGCAGCTCGGCATGAAGGAGGCTGCAGATGTCCATGACTACATGTCGAGTGACTCTGAGCCTCCGTGTGCACTGCTGCTCAGAGAGGTCCAGGAAGCTGAGCCTCGGTCTGTGGACCCTGTGGCGAGGGTAGTGCCCTCTGCGACGCATCTCTCTCTGCGGTTGCCCTCCCTCCTGCTGTACAGGTGGATGTGTCACAGCACTGTGTTGTGGAGCTCCACGTGTCAGAGGTGGACGGCGTGGCCGGCGAGGCTGGCGATGCTGTTCGCCCTCCGAGGAGGTCATGACTGCAGCTACGGCGGCCCCCATCCGGAAGATGTACATCTGAGGGGTCCGCAAGGTAGGTACATGTCTCTGGACCCCGGGGTAAGTGTGCAAGCTGGTGACTTTTATTGTTAGGAGGAGGGTGGTGGAGGCCAAACTTTGTCCAAAGTGACAGAGTGGCCTCCTGCAATGAGTGAGGGTCACCCCCCCCACCTGTCAAATGGACCTTTGCAGCTGCCACAGGCTGATGGCTGCAACACGTCTATTTGAACTGGGAGTGTTTCCCCCAGTGTGGGAAACAGTCCGAGTTGACTTGAAAATCCCACCCCTCCTAAAATATTAGGTCAATCAGGTGTGTAAATGACCTGAAGGACCTAGTTAATTACTTTAAGTGGCACCCCGCCGGCTTTAATTGCCAGTGGGAGTCCCACATGCGGGGGCTGCGCGCACATGTCAGTGCGTCACTGGGGAACCCGGAAGTGGGCGGTTTGGAGCCGGGCTCCGGACCCGCCCTGGGAATCCCCGATTTTCGGAGCCCCCCCGCCCCCACCACGAATGCACCTGCTCGTGGGTGCGAAAATCGAGCCCAATCTGTCTTTGTCCTGTTGCAACTTTCTGTTCCCATCTGCACCACTTACTGTGCCTCCCATCTTAGTGTCATCTGCAAACTGGGATATACAACAGGAGCAGAGGCACTGAATTTGGCTGTGAATTCTCTCCATGTCACGGAACTAGGGCTTATTAGGATTAAAAAAAGGGGAGGACATTGGGAGTGGAGAGAGGGCAAGGTTTGTTTATACAGGCGAGCTTGGAGGAAATACATTTCTCTGCCGAGCTTCCTTCTCCTCTCCTGCCCCCGAAGGCACTGCCTCACCTTCGAATGTGAATCCATGGGCACGAGCACCTTGCCCGAGAGGCCATTCTTAACATGTGAGCTGAGACAGTATTGGCAGATTGTTCAGCTGTCAGGGCCATCACAGTGGTATCCAATTCTGTTCTCACTCGAAGTCCAAACACACAAACACACACACACATTTATACACACACATTTATACACACACACACATACACACATTTATACACACACACACATTTATATACACACACACACACACACACACACACACATTTATACACACACAAACACACACACATTTATATACACACACACACATTTATACACACACACACACATTTATACACACACAAGTACTCATTTATACACATAGATTTATACACAAAAACACACACATGTATACATACACACATACTTTAATACACACACATTCATACACATATTTATACACATAGATTTATACACAAAACAGACACATGTATACATACACACACACATTTATACACAAAGACACATTTATACACAAACATTTATAAACACACATTTATGCACAAAAACACACACATGTATACACATACACACATTTATACACAAACATTTATACACACAAACATTTATACACACAAACACACATACAAACACACACATTTATGCACACACACACATTTATACACACACACTTATACAAACAAATACACACATTAAACACACAAACACACACACATTTATACACATACAAATATTTATACACACAAACACACACACATTTATACACACAAATACACACAGCTATACACACAAACACACAGACATTTATACACACACATTTATACACACAAACACACACACATACAAACACACACATTTATACACACACACAAACACACACATTTATACAGACACACAAACACACACACATACAAACACACACATTTATACACACACACAAACACACGCATTTATACAGACACACAAACACACACATTTATACACACACACAAACACACACTTTTATACACACAAACACACACACATTTATACAAACACACACATTTATACACACAAACACACATACAAACACACACATTCATGCACACACACACATTTATACACACACACATTTATACAAACAAATACACACATTAAACACACAAACACACACACATTTATACACATACAAATATTTATACACACAAACACACACACATTTATACACACAAATACACACAGACATTTATACACACACATTTATACACACACATTTATACACACAAACACACACACATACAAACACACACATTTATATACACACACAAACACACACATTTATACAGACACACAAACACACACATTTATACACACACACAAACACACACATTTATACAGACACACAAACACACACATTTATATACACACACACATTTATACACACACACAAACACACACTTTTATACACACAAACACACACACATTTATACAAACACACACATTTATACACACAAACACACACACACAAACACACACAATTATACACACAAACACACACACAATTATACACACACATATTTATACACACACACACATCTATACATACACACAAACACACACATTTATATACACACACAAACACACACATTTATACACATACAAACATTTATACACACACACACATTTATACACACAGATACATTTATACACACACACAAACACACACATTTATACAAACAAACACACACATTTATGCACACAAACACACACACATTTATACACACACATGAACACACACACATTCATACACACACAAAGACACACATTTATACACTGAAACACACACATTTATGCACACAAACACACACATTTATACACATAAACACACACATTCATACACACAATCACACATGTTTATACACACACAAACATTAATACAAACAAATACACACATTTATACACACAAACACACATACACACATTTATACACACAAACACACACACACACATTTATACACATACAAATACTTATACACACAAACATACATACATTTATGCACACACACATATTTATATATACAAAAACACACACATTTATACATACACACAAACACACACTTTTATACAAACACACACATTTATACACAAGCACACACACACATTTATACACACTCACACTTATACACGAGCATTTATACACACACACATTTATACATACACACAAACACACACAATTATACACACACAAACACACACATTTATACACACACACAAACACACATATTCATACACACAAACACGCATACATTTATACACACAGAACATTTACACACATACACACATTTATACACACAAACACACACACATTTATACACACATACATTTATACACACACAAAAACACACACTTTTATACACACAAATACACACATTTATACACACAAACACACACACATTTATACACACAAACACACACATTTATACACACAGAAACATTTATACAAACAAATACACACATTTATACACACAAACACACACACATTTATACACACAAGCAGACACGTTTATACACCCACACACATTTATACAAATAAATACAAACATTTTTACACACAAACACATACACATATTTATACATAGCTCGCACCCGTGATATGCTCCTCCTGCACTATGTGGGAAGTCATGGACACTACCAGTGTCCCTGGTGACCATGTGTGCAGGAAGTGTGTCCAGCTGCAGCTATTGGCTAACCGTATTTCGGAGCTGGAGCTGCGGGTGGATTCACTGTGGAGCATCCGCGATGCTGAGACTATCGTGGATAGCACGTTCAGTGAGGTGGTCACACTGCACGTAAGATTACGCAGGCAGAAAGGAAATGGGTGACCGCCAGGCAGAGTAAAAGGACTAGGCAGGTAGAGCAGGAGTCCCCTGGGGCCATCTCCCTCTCAAACAGATATTCTGCTTTAGATACTGTTGGGGGAGATGGTTTATCAGGGGAAAGCAGCAAGAGCCAAGTTCGTGGCACCACGGGTGGCTCTGCAGCACAGGAGGGGAGGAATAAGAGTGGCAGGGCTATAGTGATAGGGGATTCAATTGTAAGGGGAACAGATGGGCGTTTCTGCGGCCGCAAACATGACTCCAGGATGGTATGTTGCCTCCCTGGTGCTAGGGTCAAGGATGTCACAGAGCGGCTGCAGGACATTCTGAAGGGGGAGGGTGAACAGCCAGTAGTCGTGGTCCATATTGGTACCAACGACATAGGTAAAAAAAGGGATGAGGTCCTGCAAGGTGAATTGAAGGAGTTAGGAGATAAATTAAAAAGCAGGACCTCAAAGGTAGTGATCTCAGGATTACTACCGGTGCCACGTGGGATTAGAGTAGACAGGGCTTGATGGCCGGCGTGGACACGATGGGCCGAAGGGCCTCTATCCGTGCTGTATAACTCTATGACTCCATGACTCTATGACGTGCTAGTGAGTATAGAAACAGGAGAATAGACAGGATGAATGCGTGGCTGCAGGGATGGTGTAGGAGGGAGGGATTTAGATTCCTGGGACATTGGGACCGGTTCTGGGGAAGATGGGACCTGTACAAGCGGGACGGGTTACACCCGAGCAGGACCGGGACCAATGTCCTCGCGGGGGTGTTTGCTAGTGCTGTTGGGGAAGGTTTAAACTAGAGTGGCAGGGGGATGGGAACCTGAGCGGGGAGTCAGAAGGGAATAAAGTTGAGAGCAGCAAGAGAGTGGAAGACCCAGGGGAAATCTACAATATAAATAGTACAAACAGTTGCTCAAGTACAAGTGAAAGGGAAAAGCGTAGAGCAGCGGAAAGAAAGTGTACTTTAGGCACGACAGATAAAATAAAAACTAGAGTACAAGGGGGCAGAAGTTATGCTGCAGCTATACAAAACCCTGGTTAGACCGCACCTGGAGTACTGTGAGCAGTTCTGGGCACCGCACCTTCGGAAGGACATATTGGCCTTGGAGGGAGTGCAGCGTAGGTTTACTAGAATGATACCCGGACTTCAAGGGTTAAGTTACAAGGAGAGATTACACAAATTGGGGTTGTATTCTCTAGAGTTTAGAAGGTTAAGGGGTGATCTGATCGAAGTTTATAAGATATTAAGGGGAACAGATAGGGTGGATAGAGAGAAACTATTTCCGCTGGTAGGGGATTTTAGGAGTAGGGGGCACAGTCTAAAAATTAGAGCCAGACCTTTCAGGAGCGAGATTAGAAAACATTTCTACACACAAAGGGTTGTAGAAGTTTGGAACTCTCTTCCGCAAACGGCAATTGATACTAGCTCAATTGCTAAATTTAAATCTGAGATAGATAGCTTTTTGGCAACCAAAGGTATTAAGGGATATGGGCCAAAGGCAGGTATATGGGGCTCGAATTTAGCAGGCCTGCGGGTTCCCAGCGGGTGGTCCTCCGGGAGCGTCGAAAACGCGAACGGCGAAATTAGTGGGTTGCCCACGCGATCGTTGCAGGCAACCCACTAATAGGAATCAATTACCTGCTCCTCCGGGGTCCACGGCGCTGGCCTGCGCGTCGGTCGGGCTGCGCATGCGCAGTACGATCTGTCAGCTGGAGGCTCTCTAGTTAAAGGGGCAGTCCTCCACTGACAGATGCTGCAACCAATGGGACAAATTGCAGCATGGAGCATCCCAGGGGGAAGGCTGCTCCCAGTTTAATGATGCCTCACCCCAGGTATCATCAGATGGGGTGAGGAGGAGGGGGAGGACAGAGATCTTCCCCCCGGCGGGCGGGAGGAAGCGGTCTGCCTCTGCCACCAAGAAGGCCTGGCTCGAGGTGGCAGAGGGGGTCACCTGCGCCACCAACATATCGCCCACCTGCATACAGTGCAGGAGGCGCTGCAATGACCGCAGTAGGTCAGCCACAGTGAGAACACGTAGTCTTTCCCCTACACTCCGTCTGCCACAACACTGCCCCCACCCCAAATCTCCTTCGGCACCGCCAACACTATTCTGTCACATCACCCCTCATACCCACTCACACCCCATCCTCATCTTACCTCCACCTACTCACCTCGCCAGTACTCACCCTGCCACTAACACGCAACCCACTCCTCATACAATCTCATTGCTCCATCCCATACTCACCCTCTCGTGCATCTCCCTCACAGTCAGCCTCACTCAACCTGCCACCACCTGTGCTGCAGCCACAGGGCATGCATCACATATGTGCAGTAGGCAGCGTAAGGCAAACGTCTCGTCAGCATGAAGGGGATGCACAAGGGTGTCTGAGGGTTTGTCATGGGTGTTACCCATATTGAATTTCAGAGCAACAAACAGCACACATTATATTGACACCACCACTGCCATGTCTCCGCGAATCCTGTCCGTTGTGTCCAATAATGCCCGCTCCTGGGTATCACTATGAGAACCCACCACTGATGCCACCCATCGTGTTACTGCAGAGTAGGTGCAGGTGTATTTGCAGGGCTCGTCCGCGCAGACGACTGAGAGACATCGGCGGTGTAGCCGGCTGCACCCTGGAAGGATGCGGAGGAGAAGGTGTGGAGGGCAGTGGTGACTTTGCCAGCGACAGGTAAGCAGTTGGTGCTGGGGCCAGCTAGGAGCAG
Organism: Heptranchias perlo; assembly: GCF_035084215.1. Classification (NCBI taxonomy): domain Eukaryota; kingdom Metazoa; phylum Chordata; class Chondrichthyes; order Hexanchiformes; family Hexanchidae; genus Heptranchias; species Heptranchias perlo. Next base: position 10,583,677 of record NC_090340.1, read on the forward strand.
CTCGGCATGAAAGAGGCTGCAGATCTCCACGACTACATGTCGAGCGAATCTGCGCCTCCCTGTGCACTGCTGCTCGGAGAGGTCCGGGGAGCTGCGCCTCGGTCTGTGGACCCTGTGGCGAGGGTAGTGCCCTCTGCGATGCGTCTCTCTCTGCGGTAGCCCTCCCTCCTGCTGTGCAGGTGGGCGTGCAACAACACCGTGTTGGGGGGATCCACGTCTCTGCGGCGGACGGCGTGGACTGCGAGGCTGCTGGGGCTGGTCATGCGCTTCGTCCTCCGAGGGTGTCCACACACCACCCAACTGGCAGGTGTTGGTCTGAGGGGTTGTGCAGGGTAGGTGTGTGGTTCCTCGGATTGGGGCTGCGGTTTCGTGTCGGTCTGTCCTCTGGCTTGGCGGGGGGTGGTGGAGGGCAGGGGTTGCCCTATGTGACGCGGTGGCCTCCTGCGTGGGTGAGGGCTCTCCCCCGTGGAGCGCACCTTGGCACCTGCCACAGGCTGCTGGCTGCAACACGCCTGGTTGAGGAGGGAGTCTGTTTCCCCCAGTGTGGGAAACTCACTGCCTTGAACCGAAAATCCCACACTTCCTCTTTTGACAGCTGCTTCAGCTCATTAACTGACCACAACGAGCAAGTTAAGTACTCTCAAGTGGAACCCCGCTGGCTTTAATTGCCTGCGGGATTCCCACCAGCGGGGCTTGCGCGCGCAGCCCCGCACGTCAGCGCGGTACCTGGAAGTGGCCTGGATTTCGTCGCGATTCGGTCACGTGACCGGTGATCGGGATTTTCGGGGCCCCCCCGCTGGGAACCCGCCGGAAACCCGACGCCAAAATCGAGCCCTTAGTTCCTGCTTTTTCCTTTAACATTTTACTCCATACCTTCTGTCCCTTCCTGACACATTTTCCTCTGTCTCCCTGCTCAGGGTCCCAACCCCCTGCCACAGCTTTGATGCTGGGTTAATCGTCTTACGCCTTCTAGTTTTTATTTTATCTGTCGTGCCTAAAGTACACTTTCTTTCCGCTGCTCTATGCTTTTCCCTTTCACTTGTTCTTGAACAACTGTTTGTACTATTTGTATTGTAGATTTCCCCTGGGTATTCCCCTCTCTTGCTGCTCTCAACTTTATTCACTTCTGACTCCCCGCTCAGATTCCCATCCCCCTGCCACTCTAGTTTAAACCTTCCCCAACAGCACTAGCAAACACCCCCGCGAGGACATCGGTCCCGGTCCTGCTCGGGTGTAACCCGTCCCGCTTGTACAGGTCCCACCTTCCCCAGAACCGGTCCCAATGTCCCAGGAATCTAAATCCCTCCCTCCTACACCATCCCTGCAGCCACGCATTCATCCTGTCTATTCTCCTGTTCCTATACTCACGAGCACGTGGCACTGGTAGTAATCCTGAGATCACTACCTTTGAAGTTCTGCTTTTTAATTTATCTCCTAACTCCTTAAATTCACCTTGCAGGACCTCATCCCTTTTTTTACCTATGTCGTTGGTACCAATCTGAACCACGACTACTGGCTGTTCACCCTCCCCCTCCAGAATGTCCTGCAGCCGCTCCGTGACATCCTTGACCCTAGCACCAGGGAGGCAACATACCATCCTGGAGTCATGTTTGCGGCCGCAGAAACGCCTATCTGTTCCCCTTACAATTGAATCCCCTATCAATATAGCCCTGCCACTCTTATTCCTCCCCTCCTGTGCAGCAGAGCCACCCGTGGTGCCCCGAACTTGGCTCTTGCTGCTTTCCCCTGATAAACCATCTCCCCCAACAGTATCTAAAGCAGAATATCTGTTTGAGAGGGAGATGGCCCCAGCAGACTCCTGCTCTACCTGCCTAGTCCTTTTACTCTGCCTGGCGGTCACCCATTTCCTTTCTGCCTGCGTAATCTTTACCTGCGGTGTGACCACCTCACTGAATGTGCTATCCACGATAGTCTCAGCATCGCGGATGCTCCACAATGAATCCACCCGCAGCTCCAGCTCCGAAAGACGGTTAGCAAGTAGCTGCAGCTGGACACACATTTATACAAACAGATACACACATTTATACACACAAACACACACATTTATACACCCACATACATTTATACAAACAAATACACACATTTATACACACAAACACATACACATTTATACACACAAAGACACAAACACACATTTATACACATACAAATATTTATACACACAAACACACTCACATTTATACACACACACAAACACACACACATTTATACACACACACAAACACACACATTTAAACACACACTCACATTTATACACACACAAACACGCATTTATACACACACATACACACACATTTATACACACACACACATTTATGCACACAAACACACACACATTTATACACACACACAAACACACACACGTTTATGTACACAAACACACACATTTATACACACAAACACACACACATTTATACACAAACACACACATATTGATACACACAAACACATGCATTTATGCACACATAAACACACAAGCATTTATACACACACATTTCTACACACACAAACACACAAACACACACATTTATACACACACAAACATTTATACACACAAACACACACATTTATACACACAAACACACATCTTGATACACACACAAACACACACATTTATGCACACTGAAAAATTTATACACACACAAACACACACAGTTATACACACAAACACACACCCATTTAAACACACAAACACACACATTTATACACACAAACACACATTAATACACATAAACACATTTATGCACACAAAACACAAACATTTATACACACACATTTATACACACAAACACACACACATTGAGACACACACACAAACACACACACATTTATACACACACACATTTATATACACAAAACACAAACATTTATACACACACATTTATACACACAAACACACACACATTGAGACACACACACAAACACACACACATTGATACACACACACATTTATACACATAAACACACTCATTTATACACACACAAACACACACATTTATATACACACACAAACACACACATTTATACACACCAACACACACACATTTATACACTTACACATTTATACACATACACACATTTGTACACACAAACACACACATTTATACACAAACATACATTTATACACACACTAACACACACATGTATAAACACAAATACACACATTTATACACACACAAACGCACACACATTTATACAGACACACAAACACACACTCATTTGTACTCACACACAAACACACAGACATTTATACACACAAACACACACACATTTATACACACACAATTTATACACACACATTTATACACACACAAACACACTCATTTATACACACAACACACACAATTATACACACAACACACACATTTATACACATACATATTTATACACACAAACACACACATCTATGCACACACAAATCCACAATAATTTATACACACACAAACACACACACATTTCTACATGCACACAAACTCACACACATTTATACACACACACACACATTTATACACACAAACACACACTATTATACACACACATTTATACACAAAACACACACATTTATACACACAAACACACACATATTTATACACACAAAAACACACATTTATACACACACAAACACACACATTTATACACACAAACACACACATTTATACACACCAATGCACACATTTGTACACGCAAACACACACACATTTACACACAAACACACACATTTATATAAACACACAAACACACCCATTTATACACACAAACATACACATTTATACGCATACAAACACCCACACATACATTTATACACACAAACAGAAAAATATTTATACACACGTAAACACACTCATGTTTATACACAGACACATAGAAATATAGAAACATAGAAAATAGGAGCAAGTGTAGGCCATTCGGCCCTTTGGGCCTGCTCCGCCATTCAAAATGATCATGGCTGATCGTTTAACTCAGTACCCTGTTCCTGCTTTTTCCCCATATCCCTTGATCCCTTTAGCATTAAGAAATATATCCATCTCCTTCTTGAATACATCTAATGACTTGGCCTCCACTGCCTTCTGTGAAAGAGAATTCCACAGGTTCACCACCCTCTGAGTGAAGAAATTTCTCCTCATCTCAGTTCTAAATGGCATACCCTGTATCCTGAGACTGTGAACCCTGGTTCTGGACTCCCCAGCCATCGGGAACATCCTCCCTGCATCTAGTCTGTCTAGTCCTGTTAGAATTTTATATGTTTCGATGAGATCACCTCTCATTCTTCTAAACTCTAGTGAATAAAGGCCTAATCGACCCAAACTCTCCTCATACGTCAGTCCTGCCATCCCAGGAATCAGTCTGGTAAACCTTCGTTGCACTCCCTCCATGGCAAGGATATCCTTCCTCAGATAAGGAGACTAAAACTGCACACAATACTCCAGATGTGGTCTCACCAAGACCCTGTATAACTGCAGCAGGACATCCCTGTTCCTGTACTCAAATCCTCTTGCAATGAAGGCCAACATACCATTCGCCTTCCTAACTGCTTGCAGCACCTGAATGTTCGTTTTCAGCGACTGGTGTACAAGGACACCCAGGTCTCGTTGCACCTACCTTTTTCCCAATCTATCACCATTCAGATAATAAACTGCCTTTCTGTTTTTACAACCAAAGTGGATAATCTCACATTTATCCATGTTATACTGCATCTTCCATGTTCTTGCCCACTCACCCAACTTGTCTAAATCACATTGGAGCCTCTTTGCATCCTCCTTGCAGCTCACATTCCACCCCAGCTTTGTGTCGTCTGCAAACTTGGAAATGTTACATTCCGTTCCCTCATCCAAATCATTGATATATATTGTGAATAGCTGGGGCCTAAGCATTGATCCCTGCGGTACCCCACTAGTCACTGCCTGCCACCCGGAAAAAGACCCGTTTATTCCTACTCTCTGTTTCCTGTCTGTCAACCAATTCTCAATCCATGCCAGTATATTCCCCCAGTCCCATGTGCTTTAATTTTGCACACTAACCTCTTGTGTGGGACCTTAACAAAAGCCTTCTGAAAATCCAAGTACACCACATCCACTGGTTCTCCCTCATCTATTCTACTAGTTACATCCTCAAAAAACTCCAGTAGATTTGTTCAGCATGATTTCCCTTTCATAAACCCATGCTGACTTTGTCCAATCCCGTTAATGCCTTCCAAGTGTTCTGTTATCACATCTTTTATAATAGACTCTAACATTTTCCCCACTACTGATGTAAGGCTAACTGGTCTGTAATTCCCTGTTTTTTCTCTCCCTCCTTTTTTAAATAGTGGGGTTACATTTGCCACCCTCCAATCTGTAGGAACTGTCCCAGAGTCTATAGAATTTTGGAAGATGACCACCAATGCATCCACTATTTCCAGGGCCACTTCCTTTAGTACTCTGGGATGTAGATTATCAGGCCCTGGGGATTTGTCAGCCTTTAGCCCCATTAATTTCCCGAGCACTATTTTTTTACTAATACTGGTTTCCCTCAGTTCCTCCCTCTCACTAGACCCTTGGTTCCCTAATATTTCTGGGAGGTTATTTGTGTCCTCTTTTGTGAAGACAGAACCAAAGTATGTGTTTAATTGTTCTGCCATTTCTTTGTTCCCCATTATAATTTCCCCCATTTCTGACTGTAAGGGACCTACATTTGTCTTCACTAATCTTTTTCTCTTGACATATTTATAGAAGCTTATACAGTCAGTTTTTATGTTCCCTGCTAATTTACTCTCATTCTCTATTTTTCTCCTCTTAAACAATCTCTTTGTTCTCCTTTGCTGAATTCTGAACTGCTCCCAATCCTCAGGCTTGCTGCTTTTTCTGCCAATTTTATATGCCTCCTCTTTGGATCTAATACAATCCCTAATTTCTTTTGTAAGCCACGGTTGAGCCACCTTTCCTGTTTTATTTTTGCGCCAGACAGGAATGAATAATTGTTGTAATTCCTGCACATATTCTTTAAATATTAGCCATTGCTTATCCACCGTCATCCCTTTTAGTAAAGTTCCCCAATCTATCGTAGTCAACTCGCACCTCATACATTTGTAATTTCCTTTATTTAGATTCAGGACCCCAGTTTCGGATTCAACTGCTTCACTCTCCATCTTAATGAGGAATTCTATCATGTTATGGTCGCTCTTCCCTAAGGGACCCCGCACAACAAGATTGTTAATTAATCCTTTCTCATTGCACAATACCCAGTCTAGGATCGCCTGTTCCCCAGTTGGTTCCTCAACGTATTGGTCTAGAAAACCATCACATACACACTCAAGGAATTCCTCCCCCACAGTATTATTGCTAATTTGGTTTGACCAATCTATATGTAGATTAAAGTCACCCATGATTATAGTTGTACCTTTCTTGCATGCGTCTCTAATTTCCTGTTTAATGCCCTCCCCTACATCTCCACTACTGTTTGGGGGCCTATAGACAACCCCCACCAACGATTTCTGCCCCTTGGTGTTTCTGAGCTCCACTCATAGATTCCACTTCGTGATTTTCCGAGCCAATATCCTTCCTCACTATTGCATTGATTTCCTCCTTTACTAACAAGGCTACCCCACCTCCTTTCCCTTTTTGCCTGTCCTTCCTAAATATTGAATACCCCTGGATGTTCAGTTCCCATCCTTGGTCACCCTGCAGCCATGTCTCCGTAATCGCAACTATATCATAACCGTTAATATCTATCTGCGCTGTTAATTCATCTACCTTATTACGAATGCTCCACGCATTGAGGCACAATGGGGCTCGATTTTTGGACCTCCGAGACGGCGGGTTCGTGGCGGGGGGGGGGGGCTCCGAAAATCGGGAATTCCCGAGGCGGGTCCGGAGCCCGGCTCCAACCTGCCCACTTCCGGGTTCCCCAGTGATGCGTTTAGATGTGCGCGCAGCCCCCGCATGTGGGACTCCCGCCGGCAATTAAAGTCGGTGGGATCCCACTTAAACCAATTAATTAGATCGTTCAGGTCATTTGCAGACCTGGGGCCCGATTTTAGCAGGCCTGCGGGTTCCCAGCGGGTGGTCCTTCGGGAGCGTGGAAAACGCGGACGGCTAAATGAGTGCGCCCCCCGCGCGATCGCGGGATAATTGATTCCATTAAGCCGTGGTTACGGGTTCTCCGCTCCCCAGCTGCGCGCCGGCGGGCTGCGCATGCGCATTAACGTTATCGCGATGGTGGAGCTCTATTTAAAGGGGCAGTCCCCCAAAGCCCCTCCTGCTTCAAGCAAGAGGCATCACAGCATGGCGCACCCCAGGGGCAAGGCTGCGCCACGGTTCTCCGACGTCGCGCTGCAGCTGCTTCTGGAGGGTGTGAGGAGGAGGAGGGAGACGCTGTTCCCGACGGACGGACGCAAGTGCCCTGGCTCCGTCACCAGGAAGGCATGGGCAGGGGTGGCGGCGGAGGTCAGCAGCAGGGCCAACACCCCCAGGACATGGGAGCAGTGCCGCAAGCGGTTCAATGACCTCACTAGGTCCGGCAAGGTGAGTACACCAACGCACCCTCCCACAACCCGTCCCCACCATCACGCCAAACAGATCACAACCCCTCCTGCAGAGCCACCACAGTGCTCCCGCAGCAATCCTCACAGCCACTCATTCACCATCCTCGCCGTGCCTGCAAGTACCCACCGTCCCTGTCCCCACTCGAACACTACCACACACCCCACTCCCCATGCAATGGGATGGGCATGTGGCACACGCATCCTCCCATCCATCTGCCCCACGCTCGACCCACCCACACCGATGCTCGATGCGTCTCACTATGCAATCTGCTCTCACTCACGCATCTGTGTTTTGCCTTGACAGGAGAAGAGCTGCAAGAATGCGCGAGAAAGGGCCCGCACCGGAGGGGGCCCGCCGCACGTGCTGGAACTTACGGATGCAGAGGTGGAGGCGCTCGAAGTCAGCGGAACGCAACATTGCCTCTCCGTGGCGGATGGCGAGCCTGGCGCTGCAGAAACGGCCGGTAAGGGAAAGCTGACACTCACCACTCATGATCGCGAATGACCTTAGCATCACCCGGCATCTGCCACACCGCAACGTTTGTGCACATGCCTGATATTGCCCTCTGTTCTCTTGCAGGGCCGTCTGCGAGCGCCGTGTGTGAGGAGGGCGATTCCTCAGAGGACATGCCGGTCTCTGAGGGTGCATCGTCACATATGAGCCAGCCATCCACCAGCGCAGAGACACGCACCTCGGTGGGTCCCCCTCGCCAACGAGTTGGGGTTGCACATGGTGATTCACCGGGCACGTGTGAGCATGAGCAGACCCTGGTGGCAGGGGCAGCCGCGGAGGGTCCGCGTCGGTGGGAGCACTCATCTCCAGGCTCTGCTCAGCCGGACCCAGATGCTGAACCCAGGGGGCCACCAGTCAAAAGGAGAGTCGTCGAGGGGCACCAGCACATTGCCGAGGTACTGGGAGAGGTGCCACGCGCATTGTCCACGATCGTGCAGGCGATGGAGGAGACCAACTCCTGCATGGGGCATTGGTGGCGCAGGAACAGGAGGGTATCGGCGACACAGTGTCGCGGGTAGGTGCGGGAACGTCTGCGGTGGAGGACAGGCTGGCCTCCCTCGAGCGTCACGCACAGCTCCACATCGAGTCCATGCAGGCCCTGACAACAGCCGTACGGATCCAGGGTGAGCAACATTCCGCCGCCATAAACAGGCTGACGGATACACCAGGGTGGCCTTGCAAGGCCTCACACATGCCATCCAAACTGTCGTCCAGCAGGGTGGAAGGGGTGATGTGGGCCGAGGCCACGAGAGGGATGATGGTGAACGGGGACATGGAAGCGGGGACGCTACTCAAGGTGCCCCCACGTCTCACCCGTTGCCCCCCTCTCAACCAGTGCCCGCAATGGTGCCTCCTCTCCAGGTGGCCGAGTCTGCCCCTGCACAGGTGCAGGAGGAGCAGTCTGTGGAGGTGCCCTCACGGGCACCGAAACCCACGGGGCGTCCGCCAAAAGCATCTACCCGGTCAGGGCAGCAACACGAGCAACCTGCCACTACCTCTGCTGGAGCCACAGGGGTAGCACCACGTAGGGATACCCGTAAACGTAACCCAAGGGCGTTATAAGCACAAAGGGAATGCACCAGGGTGTCTGTTAATTTGTAATCATTTTGTTTATAGCCGTTCACTATGTAGATATTAAACACTATCGTTCTCACCACTCCTGCCACCTCTCGTCCATTCTTCTGTGGCTTGTGCAATAGGTGCGTTCCGTGAGTTCCATCATGACGACAAACACCTGCTGCCGCCCATTGGGCACACTACAGTGGGTGCAGGAGTACTGGCACCACTCTTCTGCGGAGGGGGCTGGTATGGCCCCTCGTATGTGCACGTGATGAGATGTGAACGCCTCAGACTGTCTGACTCTAGGAGAACCGTTGACATATGAGTGCCTCCCTGGCCTGGTGAGCATCCTGGTGAGCCGGTGTTCGGCCCATGGGTCGTTCATCATCATCTCGCGCGTCCTCCTCCTCCCCCTCCTCCTCCTCCTCCACCTCCTCCTCCTCCTCCTCCACCTCTTCCTCCTCATCGTCGTCCTCAATGTGGGTGGCGGGTGTGGATGGGGCCTCCTCCAGCGGCACCCCTCTCTGTTGGGCCATGTTGTGCAGGGCACAGCAGACAACTATAATTCGTCCCACTCTGTCTGGTGCGTATTGGAGCGTGCCCCCAGAACGATCAAGGCACCTGAAGCGCATCTTGAGCAGCCCTATGGTCTGCTCAATTGTAGACCTGGTAGCAGTGTGGCTGTCATTGTACCGACGCTCCGGCTCGGTGATGGGGTTCCTCAGAGGTGTCATGAGCCACGTGTGCAGGGGATACCCCTTGTCGCCGAGGAGCCAGCCGTTGCCGGCGTTGGGTGCGTGGAAGAGGGGCGGGACGGCGGACTCCCTGAAGATGAAGGCATCGTGGCAGCTGCCGGGGTATCTGGCGCACACGTGTAGGAATCTCTGGCGGTGCTCACAGATGAGCTGGGCGTTCATGGAGTGATACCCCTTCCTGTTGATGAACAGCCCTGGCTCATGTGGAGGTGCCCGTATTGCGATGTGGGTGCAGTCGATTACACCCTGCACCCGTGGGAAGCCAGCCATAGCATGGAATCCAACCGCCCTCTCCGTCTGGCTGCGCTCGTCCATGGCGAAGCTGATGTAGTGCGAGGCCCTGTGGAACAACCCATCGGTGACCTGCCTTATGCACTTGTGTGCGGAGGACTGACAGACCCCGGTGATGTCCCCGGTGGCACCCTGAAAGGATCCAGAGGCGAAGAAGTTGAGGGCAGTGGTGACTTTGACGGCGACGGGTAGGAAGATGCTGCTTGGTCCATCCGGGAGCAGCTCGTCGTTAAGGAGGCTGCAGATGTCGGCGACTACCTGGCGAGTGACTCTGAGCCTCCGTATGCACTGCTGCTCAGAGAGGTCCATGAAGCTGAGCCTGTGCGGAGGGTAGTGCCTCCTGCGACGCATCTCTCTCTGTGGTTGCCCTCCCTCCTGCTGTGCAGGTGGATGTGCCACAGCACCGTGTTGTGGGGCTCCACGTCGCTGAGGCGGACGGCGTGGACTGCGAGGCTGATGAGGCTGGTGATGCTGTTCGTCCTCCGAGGATGTCGAAGCGGCCCCCATCTGGCAGGTGTTGGTCTGAGGGGTTGTGCACGGTAGGTAGGTGTTTCCTCGCACTGGGGCTGCGGTTCCAAGTCGGTGTATCTTCTGGCTTGGAGGGGGGTGGTGGAGGGCAGGCGTTGCCCTATGTGACGGAGTGGTCTCCTGCGTTGATGAAGGGTCTCCCCCCCTGTGGAGTGCACCTTGGCAGCTGCCACAGGCTGCTGGCTGCAACACGTTCGTTTGGAGTGAGACTGTTTCCCCCAGTATGTGAAACAGTCTGAGTTGAAGGTAAAATCCCACACTTCCTGATAAGACAGCTGAATCAGGTCATTTAATGACCTGAACAAGCAAAGTAAATACACTCAAGTGGCATCCCGCTGGCTTTAATTGCCTGCGGGATTCCCACCAGTGGGGGCTGCGCACGCACACCCGCACGTCAGCACGGAACCCGGAAGTGGGGGGGATCGAGGCGCGAACCGGTTACGCACCTGGATATCGGGATTTTCGAGGCCCCCCGCCGAGAACGCACCCGAAACCCGGTGCTAAAATCGGGCCCCTGATTTGTAGGATATTTTAGGAGGGGTGGGATTTTCAAGTCAACTGAGAGTGTTTCCCGTACTTGGGGAAAAACTCCCAGTTGAAATGGACGTGTTGCAGCCATCAGCCTGTGGCAGCTGCAAAGGTCCATTTGACAGTTGCGGTGGGGGGAGACCCTCACTCATTGCAGGAGGCCACTCTGTCACTTTGGACAAAGTTTGGCCTCCACCACCCTCCTCCTAACAATAAAATTCACAAACTTGCAACCTCAACCTCGGTGTTCAGACATATTTAACTACTTTGCGGACCCCCTCAAACGTACATCTTCCGGATGGGGGCCGCCTTAGCTGCAGTCATGACCACCTCGGAGGGCGAACACCATCACCAGCCTCACCAGCCTCGCCATCCACCTCTGACACGTGGAGCTCCACAACCCAGTGCTGTGACACATCCACCTGCACAGCAGGAGGGAGGGCAACCACAGAGAGAGATACGTCGCAGAGGGCACTACCCTCGCCACAGGGTCTACAGACCGAGGCTCAGCTTCCTGGACCTCTCTGAGCAGCAGTGCACACGGAGGCTCAGAGTCACTCGACATGTAGTCGTGGACATCTGCAGCCTCCTTCATACCGAGCTGCTCCCGGCTGGCCCGAGCACCATCTTCTTACCTGTCGCTGTCAAAGTCACCACTGCCCTCAACAACTTCTCCTCCGCATCCTTCCAGGGTGTCACCGGGGACATCGCCGACGTCTCTCAGTCGTCTGCACAAAAGAGCCCTGCAAATACACCTACACCCACTCTGCAGTGACACAATGGGTGGCATCAGGTGTGGGTCTTCATTGTGATTCTCAGGAAAGGGCATTATTGCACAAACCAGACAAGATTCGCAAAGACGTGGCAGTAGTGGTGACAATATGATATTTAATGTGAGTTAATCAGAAATCAAATATAAGTAAAAACCATGACAACCCCTCAAACACCCTTGTGCATCCCCTTCATGCTCACGACACTTTTGCCTTATGCTTCCTACTGCACATATGTGATGCATGCCCTGCGGCTGCAGCACAGGTCGCGGCAGGTTGAGTGAGGCTGACTGTGAAAGAGATGCATGAGAGGGTGAGTATGAGATAGAGCCATGAGATTGTATGAGGATTGGGTTGAGTGGTAGTGGTGGGATGAGTACTGGCGAGGTGAGTAAGTGCAGGTAAGATGAGGATGAGGTTTGAGTGGGTGTGAGGAGTGATGTGATAGAGTAGTGTTGGCTGTGCAGAAGGAGATGTGGGGTGGGGGCAGTGATGTGGCAGACGGAGTGTAGGGGAATGAGTAAGTGTACTCACTTTGGCTGACCTACTTAGGTCATTGAAGTGCCTCCTGCACTGTATGCAGGTGGGCGATATGTTGGTGGTGCTCCTCTGCCACCTCGAGCCAGGCCTTCTTGGTGGCAGAGGCAGGCCGCTTCCTCCCGCCCGCCGGGGAGAAGATCTCTGTCCATCCCCTCCTCCTCACCCCATCCAATAGGACCTGGAGTGAGGCATCACTAAACCTGTGAGCAGCCTTCCCCCTGGGCTGCTCCATGCTGTAATTTTGGCTCCTTTCTGCAGCATCAGTCAGTGGAGGACTGCCCCTTTAAATAGAGCTCCTCCAGCTGACAGCCTATGATGCGGGTGAGCAGTCCGCCCACTGCGCAGCTTTCCAGCGCGAAACCCGGAAGCCGAGGTAAGTGGCTTCAATTAGGCTGCGATCGCGTGCGGAGCACCCCGATTTCACTGGGTGGGTTTCCCATGCGCCCAGTCGACCCCCCGCTTCCTGGGAGGTCCAGGAAGCTGAGCCTCCCTCCTAAAATCGAGCCGATGCCTTTAGACTTGCCTTTTTAAGATTGCTAGTCATCTTAGTTTTATTTTGCACTCTGTCCCTATTTGTTTTTCGCCCTTGTTTTCTCTGCCTTCCACTGTTGGTCCTTCCCTTTCTGTCTTTTGTTTCTATCCTTGTTTCCCCCTCCTCTGACTCCCCGCTAAGATTCCCATCCCCCTGCCACTCTAGTTTAAACCTTCCCCAACAGCACTAGCAAACACCCCTGCGAGGACATCGGTCCCGGTCCTGCTCGGGTGTAACCCGTCCCGCTTGTACAGGTCCCACCTTCCCCAGAACCGGTCCCAATGTCCCAGGAATCTAAATCCCTCCCTCCTGCACCATCCCTGCAGCCACGCATTCATCTAGTCTAATCTCCTGTTCCTATACTCACTAGCATGTAGCACTGGGAGTAATCCTGAGATCACTACCTTTGAGGTCCTGCTTTTTAATTTATCTCCTAACTCCTCAAATTCACTTTGCAGGACCTCATCCCTTTTTTTACCTATGTCGTTGGTACCAATATGGACCACGACTACTGGCTGTTCACCCTCCCCCTCCAGAATGCCCTGCAGCCGCTCCGTGACATCCTTGACCCGAGCACCAGGGAGGCAACATACCATCCTGGAGTCACGTTTACGGTGTAGAAACGCCCATCTGTTCCCCTTACAATTGAATCCCCTATCACTATAGCCCTGCCACTCTTATTCCTCCCCTCTTGTGCTGCAGAGCCACCCGTGGTGCCACGAACTTGTCTCTTGCTGCTTTCCCCTGATAAGCCATCTCCCCCAACAGATCCAAAGTGGTATATCTATTTGAGAGGGAGATGGCTCCAGGGGACTCCTGCTCTACCTGCCTGGTCCTTTTACTCAGCCTGGCGGTCACCCATTTCCTTTCTGCCTGCGTAATCTTTACCTGCGGTGTGACCATCTCATTGAACGTGCTATCCACGATAATCTCAGCATTGCAGATGCTCCACAGTGAATCCACCTGCAGCTCCAGCTCCGAAATGCGGTTAGCCAGTAATTGCAGCTGTATACACTTCCTGCACACATGGTCACCAGGGACACTGGTAGTGTCCATGACTTCCCACATAGTGCAGGAGGAGCATATCACAGGTGTGAGCTCTGCTGCCATGACTTGCCTTAGATTTACACTGTGTTCACCTCTCGGACTCTCTTCCCGATCTCAGCACTCTCCTTTTACACTGCTCACACCTCTCGGATTCTCCTTTTACACTGCTCTCACCTCTCGGACTCTCCTTTTACACTGCGCTCACCTCTCGGACTCTCCTTTTACACTGCGCTCACCTCTCGGACTCTCCTTTTACACTGCGCTCACCTCTCGGACTCTCCTTTTCACTGTGTTCACCTCTCGGACTCTCCTCCCACTCTCGGATTCTCCTTTTACACTGCGCTCACCTCTCGGACTCTCCTTTTACACTGCGCTCACCTCTCGGACTCTCCTTTTACACTGCGCTCACCTCTCGGACTCTCCTTTTACACTGCGCTCACCTCTCGGACTCTCCTTTTACACTGCACTCACCTCTCGGACTCTCCTTTTACACTGCACTCACCTCTCGGACTCTCCTTTTACACTGCGCTCACCTCTCGGACTCTCCTTTTACACTGCGCTCACCTCTCTGACTCTCCTTTTACACTGCGCTCACCTCTCGGACTCTCCTTTTACACGGTGCTCACCTCTCGGACTCTCCTTTTACACCGTGCTCACCTCTCGGACTCTCCTTTTACACTGTGCTCACCTCTTGGACTCTCCTTTTACACTGTGCTCACCTCTCGGACTCTCCTTTTACACCGTGCTCACCTCTCGGACTCTCCTTTTACACTGTGCTCACCTCTCGGACTCTCCTTTTACACCGCGCTCACCTCTCGGACTCTCCTTTTCACTGCGTTCACCTCTCGGACTCTCCTCCCGCTCTCGGACTCTCCTTTTCACTGCGTTCACCTCTCGGACTCTCCTCCCACTCTCGGACTCTCCTTTTACACTGCGTTCACCTCTCGGACTCTCCTCCCGCTCTCAGACTCTCCTTTTACACTGCACTCACCTCTCGGACTCTCCTCCCACTCTCAGACTCTCCCTTTACACTGCGCTCACCTCTCGGACTCTCCGCTCGCTCTCAGACTCTCCCTTTACACTGCGCTCACCTCTCAGACTCTCCTCCCGCTCTCAGACTCTCCCTTTACACTGCGCTCACCTCTTGGACTCTCCTCTCGCTCTCGAACTCTCCTCTCGCTCTCAGACTCTCCCTTTACACTGCGCTCACTTCTGGGACTCCCCTCTCGCTCTCGGACTCTCCCTTTTCACCGTGCTCACCTCTTGGACTCTCATCTCGCTGTCAAACTCTCCCTTTACACTGCGCTCACCTCTGGGACTCTCCTCTCGCTCTCAGACTCTCCCTCCACACTGCGCTCACTTCTTGGACAAACACACACATTTATAGACACAAACACACACATTTATACATACACAAACACAGACATTTATACACACAAAAATACACATTTCAACACATGAAAACACACATTTAAAAACACACAAATACACACATTTATACACACACAAACACACATTTAAAAACACACAAATACACACATTTATACACACACACAAAAACACACATTTATATACACAAACACACATATTTATACTCACAAACACATACACGTTTATATACTCAAACACACACATATTTATACACACACAAACACATACATTTATACACACACAAACACACACATTTATACACACACACAAACACACACATTTATACACACACAAACACACACATTTATACATACAAAAACGCACATTTAAACACACAAAAACACACATTTATACACACACAAACACAAACAAATTTATACACATACACAAACACACACACTTATACACACACATTTATACACACACAAATACACATTTATACACACACACATTTATACACACACACATTTATACACACACACAATCACACACACATTTATACATACACACACACACACATTTATACACACAGAAATACACACACATTTATACACAAACACATTTATACACACAAAACACACACATTTATACACACAAACACACACACACACACAAATATACACACATATTTATACACACACAGACACACACATTTATACACACACACAAACCCACACACATTTCTACACACACAAACACACACACATTTATATACAAGACACACACATTTATACACAGAAACGCACACATCTAGACACAAACAAACAGACACATACATTTACACACACAAACACAAAAACATTTATACAAAAAATCACACATTTATACACACACAAACACAGACACATGTTTATACACAAACACACGTGTATTTATACACAAACATACACATTTATACACACAAACACACACACGTTTATATACACAAATGTATACATTTATTCACACAAACACACACTTTTATACACACAAACACACACATTTATACATACAAAAACGCACATTTAAACACACAAAAACACACATTTATACACACACAAACACAAACAAATTTATACACATACACAAACACACACACTTATACACACACATTTATACACACACAAACACATACACACATTTATACACATAAACACACACATTTATACATACACAAACACACACATTTATACACACAAAAATACACATTTCAACACATGAAAACACACATTTATACACACACAAACACACATTTAAAAACACACAAATACACACATTTATACACACACAAACACACATTTAAAAACACACAAATACACACATTTATACACACACACAAAAACACACATTTATATACACAAACACACATATTTATACTCACAAACACATACACGTTTATATACTCAAACACACACATATTTATACACACACAAACACATACATTTATACACACACAAACACACACATTTATACACACACACAAACACACACATTTATACACACACAAACACACACATTTATACATACAAAAACGCACATTTAAACACACAAAAACACACATTTATACACACACAAACACAAACAAATTTATACACATACACAAACACACACACTTATACACACACATTTATACACACACAAATACACATTTATACACACACACATTTATACACACACACATTTATACACACACACAATCACACACACATTTATACATACACACACACACACATTTATACACACAGAAATACACACACATTTATACACAAACACATTTATACACACAAAACACACACATTTATACACACAAACACACACACACACACAAATATACACACATATTTATACACACACAGACACACACATTTATACACACACACAAACCCACACACATTTCTACACACACAAACACACACACATTTATATACAAGACACACACATTTATACACAGAAACGCACACATCTAGACACAAACAAACAGACACATACATTTACACACACAAACACAAAAACATTTATACAAAAAATCACACATTTATACACACACAAACACAGACACATGTTTATACACAAACACACGTGTATTTATACACAAACATACACATTTATACACACAAACACACACACGTTTATATACACAAATGTATACATTTATTCACACAAACACACACTTTTATACACACAAACACACACATTTATACATACAAAAACGCACATTTAAACACACAAAAACACACATTTATACACACACAAACACAAACAAATTTATACACATACACAAACACACACACTTATACACACACATTTATACACACACAAACACATACACACATTTATACACATAAACACACACATTTATACACACACACAAATACACACACCTTTATACACACAAATACACATTTATACACACAAATACATATTTATACACACACACATTTATAACCACACACAATCACACACACATTTATACACACACTAAAACACACACATTTATATACACACACAAAAACACACATTTATACACACAGAAATACACACACAGAAATACACACACATTTATACACACACAAACACATACACACACAAACTTATACACAAACACATTTATTCACACAAACACACACACATATACACACACATTTATACACACAGAAACACACATTTATACACACAGAAATACACAGAGAAATACACACACATTTATACTCACACAAATACATACACATTTATACACAAACACATACACACACAAACTTATACACAAACACATTTATACACACAAAACACACAAACACACACATATACACACACATTTATACACACACATTTAAACACACAAACGCACACACATTTCTACACACACACATTTATACACAAAACACACATTTATACACAGAAACACACACATCTAGACACAAACAAACACACACATACATTTACACACACAAACGCAAAAACATTTATACAAAAAACACACATTTATACACACACAAACACAGACACATGTTTATACACACACAAACACACACATTTATACACATAAACACAGACACATGTATATACACAAACACACATGTATTTATACACAAACACACACACGTTTATATACACAAACACACACATATTTGTACACACAAACATATACATTTATACACACAAGCACACACACATTTATACACACAAACACACACATTTATACACACAAGCACACACCCATTTATACACACAAACAGACACTTATTTATACACACAAACACACACACATTTATACACACAAACATACACGTATTTATACACACACAAACACACACATTTATACACACAAACACACACACATTTATACACACAGATGGACATACATTTATACACACACAAACACACACATTAATTCACACAAACACACACATTTATACACACACACACACACACAAATACAAACACATTTATACACAAAACCAAACTTTTATACACACAAAAACAAACATTTATGCACACACACAAACACACACACATTTATACATACTCACAAATACACACACATTGATACACACAAACACACATTTGTACACACACAAACACACACATTTATATACACAAACACACACGTATTTATGCACACACAATCACACACATTTATACACACAGACACATTAATACACACAAACACACACATTAATACACACAAACACACACACATTTATACACACAAACACACACACATTTATACACACAAACACACACACATTTACACACACACATATTTATACAAACAAACACACACACATTTACACACACACACAAATACAAACACATTTATACACATAAAAACAAACATTTATACACACAAAAACAAACATTTATACACACACAAACGCACACACATTTATACATACACACAAACACACACATATTTATACACACACACAAACACACACATTTATATACACATTTATACACACACATTTATATGCACACACACACATTTATACACACACAAACATATACACACATTCATACACACACAAAAACACAAACACATACATACAAACACACATACACACACGCAAACACAATTAAACACACAAGCATACACGCAAGCACAGAGACACAAGCACACACAAACACACAGACAGACACACACAAACACATTTATACATAAACACAAACACATACACATAAGCATATATATACATGCACATGTGCACAAACACACGCACATATAAACACACATGCATATATACACATATACATGCACAAGTACACGCACATATGCAAACTTACACATAAACAAAAACATACACACAAATACACACTTTCCAACAGGGGTCATTGGATTGCTATCAGGAGCAGGAATTGTGGATGATGTTTCCCTTCCTGAGTCCAGGGACAGTCCTGGGGTCAGTTGCGGTGTATGGACTGATGCCCCAGTTAAGATCATCTGATTGAGCACAGGCCAGTCATCGGGCCTGCTCCCCTCTCCTCTGTGTGCTACACCTGTGTGATGTATGTCCTCTTAAAAACCCTCGGGGGTGATTTGAACTCTGTCTGCCTGGTGAAAACTGTACGGATGGGCAGTTATAACGCCCGGAGTTACTTACCTGCCCTGGAGCCATCTGGATCTGGATCCCACTGTCTGTGGTTTTAACCTGCTCTCCTGAGCAGGCGGCGAGGACACCCATCCAAGACTGGTGGGGGGGGGGGGGTGTCAGGCCTGAGTAAAGAAGCCGCTGCAACTTTCCCAGGCCAGCCCGGGATAGAATAGGATCAGCTCAAGAAGAGGGGGACAAAGTTAAGTGCCACTCAAGGAGAGTGTCGAAAACTTAATTACCTATTATACACAATGCATTAACTCCAAACACTTATTTTCAGACAAGTAAGAATTTATTAAGAAACTTGTACAAGTTGGAAGCTGTGTTCCAAGCAATGGTTGGAACCACCTCTTCGCTGAGCAGATGAAACAGTTAACTTTTATACAGTTCAATTAGTAATGTCTGTCCATCATGGAATATGGGCGTACATGTACACTCTCATTGGTTCAAGTGGTTAGTCAATCAAAAATAGGGAACCCACCTTCTAGATTCCCATGCCTGTTCAACATCACGAGACAATGTCTGGGGAAAGTGCCTTTCCCCTAAGAAACTGTCTTTATTATCAGTATTGTACTCAGTCTCAAGGCTATATGGTCATTCATTTCTGCTAGTCAGACAGTTATTTCATAAGCAGACATTAGCTCTTCTGTGTGTCTTTGCTGGGAACCGAACATAAGCGTTCTATTATATTCAGCTGGTCAGCTAACATGGTCAACTTATTCCATCGTGCTCTGCTTCTTTTATGGTCAAGTATTTCTACATTAATATGGTCAGCTTTATGGTTTAAATGTATTAGAAAGTTAATTTTGGAAAGGCGCTTCTTTATGATTTTCCACAAGAGCTTAGGCTTCCCCTCCCCCTTCTCCATGGGCCTCGTGATTTTCCACCTCTTCCCGCCTGTTCCGGGCGGAAAGTCATCCGGTGGGATTTAAATGCCGTTAAAATCAGCTGGGCCTCACTCTGCTGCGGGTGGGTGGGAAATAAACCTGCCAGCGTGGTTTCCTGCGGGACACCCAGGCTCCGGCCTTGTGCTTCTTGCAGGTGCTACCCCGGGGGTTCAGGGATGTGAGGTGGGCTGTCCGAAGCTTCAGCACACGAGTCTCTTGGGACCAAGATGACCCTCTCGCCCCAGCCGCTAAGTCCTGAGGTAGAACGGCTGCAGACTGTGCCTCTGACATTAGTCCAAGACTTCGGAAAGAAAAGAAAGGTTGGAGATAAGTTGGAGAGAATGGAAGGGTTAACAACAATAAGGGTAAGTTTATTAAGGAGGGGTATGATGGCATTTCCTAAACCTGCGACCTCCATCACCTAGAAGGACAAGGGCGGCAGGTGCAGGGAACACCACCACCTCCAAGCTCCCCTCCAAGTCACACACCATCCCGACTTGGAAATATATCGCCGTTCCCTCATCGTTGCTGGGTCAAAATCCTAGAACTCCCTACCCAACAGCACTGTGGGAGAACCTTCACCACACGGACTGCAGCGGTTCAAGAAGGCGGCTCACCACCACCTTCTCAAGGGCAATTAGGGACGGCCAATAAATGTCAGCCTCGCCAGCGACGCCCACATCCCGAGAATGAATAGTAAAAAAGAAGATAACAAGGAAGTGGAGATAATGCCGGAGAAAAGAGATAGGTCGATGGTGTTGGCAAGCATGAGGAAACGATACGGGGTGGTCAGGAGCTAGGAACTGAAGGAGCAGGTGATGGGCTTCACAGTCGAGATGATGGGAAGTGGATAGTGGGGAGAACCTTGGGTGGAGGGCAGGAGGAAGAGCTGGGAATTGGGCAGTTAGTCGGTGCAGGCAACAGCAGCTCTGCGGTTGGCCTCAATGCCATGATACAGTGCCCCTCACTTATAAAGCAGTGTTCATCTTACAGTGAGCAGTGCCATGGGCGGGGGGGCTCAATAGTGTTATCAATAAGTGGACAGACAGGCCACAACCCCATTAAAATACTGCTTATTTTTTTAACAGTGAGATACCTGAGAATAGCCCTGGTTTTAAATTGCCAGCATCCTTTTCCACATGGGCCATCACTTTGATAGGATTGTACTACAGACCCCCAAATAGTCAACGGGAAATTGAGGAGCAAATATGTAAGGAGATTACAGACAGCTGCAAGAAAAATAGGGTGGTAATAGTAGGGGACTTTAACTTTCCCAACATTGACTGGGACAGACATAGCATTAGGGGCTTGGATGGGGAGAAATTTGTTGAGTGTATTCAGGAGGAATTTCTCATTCAGTATGTGGATGGCCCGACTAGAGAGGGGGCAAAACTTGACCTCCTCTTGGGAAATAAGGAAGGGCAGGTGACAGAAGTGTTAGTGAGGGATCACTTTGGGACCAGTGATCATAATTCCATTAGTTTTAAGATAGCTATGGAGAATGATAGGTCTGGCCCAAAAGTTAAAATTCTAAATTGGGGAAAGGCCAATTTTGATGGTATTAGACAGGAACTTTCAGAAGTTGATTGGGAGAGTCTGTTGGCAGGCAAAGGGATGTCTGGTAAGTGGGAGGCTTTCAAAAGTGTGTTAACCAGGGTTCAGGGTAAGAACATTCCTTATAAAGTGAAGGGCAAGGCTGGTAAAAGTAGGGAACCTTGGATGACTCGGGAGATTGAGGCCCTAGTCAAAAAGAAGAAGGAGGCATATGACATGCATAGGCAGCTGGGATCAAGTGGATCCCTTGAAGAGTATAGAGATTGCCGGAGTAGAGTTAAGAGAGAAATCAGGAGGGCAAAAAGGGGACATGAGATTGCTTTGGCAGATAAGGCAAAGGAGAATCCAAAGAGCTTCTACAAATACATAAAGGGCAAAAGAGTAACTAGGGAGAGAGTAGGGCCTCTTAAGGATCAACAAGGTCATCTATGTGCGGAACCACAAGAGATGGGTGAGATCCTAAATGAATATTTCACATCGGTATTTACGGTTGAGAAAGGCATGGGTGTTAGGGAACTTGGGGAAATAAATAGTGATGTCTTGAGGAGTATACATATTACAGAGAGGGAGGTGCTGGAAGTCTTAACGCGCATCAAGGTAGATAAATCTCCGGGACCTGATGAAATGTATCCCAGGACGTCATGGGAGGTTAGGGAGGAAATTGCGGGTCCCCCAGCAGAGATATTTGAATCATCGACAGCTACAGGTGAGGTGCCTGAAGATTGGAGGGTAGCAAATGTTGTGCCTTTGTTTCAGAAGGGCGGCAGGGAAAAGCCTGGGAACTACAGACCGGTGAGCCTGACATCTGTAGTGGGTAAGTTGTTAGAGGGTATTCTGAGAGACAGGATCTACAGGCATTTGGAGAGGCAGGGACTGATTAGGAACAGTCAGCGTGGTTTTGTGAGAGGAAAATCATGTCTCACGAATTTGATTGAGTTTTTTGAAGGGGTAACCAAGAAGATAGATGAGGGCTGTGCAGTAGACGTGGTCTACATGGACTTTAGCAAAGCCTTTGACAAGGTACTGCATGGTAGGTTGTTACATAAGGTTAAATCTCACGGGATCCAAGGTGAGGTAGCCAATTGGATACAAAATTGGATTGACGACAGGAGACAGAGGGTGGTTGTAGAGGGTTGTGTTTCAAACTGGAGGCCTGTGACCAGCGGTGTGCCTCAGGGATCGGTGCTGGGTCCGCTGTTATTTGTTATTTATATTAATGATTTGGATGAGAATTTAGGAGGCACGGTTAGTAAGTTTGCAGATGACACCAAGATTGGTGGCATTGTGGACAGTGAAGAAGGTTATCTAGGATTGCAACGGGATCTTGATAAATTGGGCCAGTGGGCCGATGAATGGCAGATGGAGTTTAATTTAGATAAATGTGAGGTGATGCATTTTGGTAGATCGAATCGGGCCAGGACCTACTCCGTTAATGGTAGGGCGTTGGGGAGAGTTATAGAACAAAGAGATCTAGGAGTACAGGTTCATAGCTCCTTGAAAGTGGAGTCACAGGTGGATAGGGTGGTGAAGAAGGCATTCAGCATGCTTGGTTTCATTGGTCAGAACATTGAATACAGGAGTTGGGATGTCTTATTGAAGTTGTACAAGACATTAGTAAGGCCACACTTGGAATACTGTGTACAGTTCTGGTCACCCTATTATAGAAAGGATATTATTAAACTAGAAAGAGTGCAGAAAAGATTTACTAGGATGCTACCGGGACTTGATGGTTTGACTTATAGGGAGAGATTGGATAGACTGGGACTTTTTTCCCTGGAGAGTAGGAGGTTAAGGGGTGATCTTATAGTAGTCTATAAAATAATGAGGGGCATAGATAAGGTAGATAGTCAAAATCTTTTCCCAAAGGAAGGGGAGTCTATAACAAGGGGGCATAGATTTAAGGTGAGAGGGGAGAGATACAAAAGGGTCCAGAGGGGCAATTTTTTCACTCAAAAGGTGGTGAGTGTCTGGAACGAGCTGCCAGAGGCAGTAGTAGAGGCGGGTACAATTTTGTCTTTTAAAAAGCATTTGGACAGTTACATGGGTAAGATGTAAACAATTTTACAACACCAAGTTATAGTCCAACAATTTTATTTTTAATCCCACAAGCTTTCGGAGGCTCCCTCCTTCCACCACCTGACGAAGGAGGGAGCCTCCCAAAGCTTGTGTGATTAAAAATAAAATTGCTGGACTATAACTTGGTGTTGTAAAATTGTTTACAACTGTCAACCCCAGTCCATCACCGGCATCTCCACATCATGGGCGAGACGGGTATAGAGGGATGCGGGCCAAGTGCAGGCAATCGGGACTAGCTGAGTGGTACAAACTGGGCGACATGGACACGTTGGGCCGAAGGGCCTGTTTCCATGTTGTCAACTTCTATGGGCCAGATGGCAGTTGGAGGGCGGGGGGGGGGGCGGGGGGGGGGAGGGGGAGGGGGCGCAGGCGCACAGCGCTGTGGCCCGTGTAGTTTTCTCCCTCCCGCACCCGCAGCTGGACTACAATCCCCAGCATGCCATGCGCTCGCGCATGCCCAGTCGGAGGCGATGGGGAGGGGGGAGGGACTTTCCCGGAATGCACGTGACTAGGTGTGAAGCAGGGTAAAGCCCGGAGCTGGAGCGCTGCCTGTGAGGGAGACGGAGCCACGCAGCGGGCGAGTGCAGGAGCACAACACACAACACACAACATCTGCCGCTTAAAGCAACAGGCAAAGTCAGTCAGCATCGAAAACCGCAACATTGCAATCTCCTTAATAACTTTTGCTTTCTTTGCAAGTAGCGCTTTTTTTTTTTTTGTTTTTGTTTTTGGTCGTTGGAATCATGACAATTCCAGTCACATATTGTTGGAAGTAAGACTTGGTTTGCAATCTCATTCGGTGAAGTTAGAGCGGGATTTTATGACAAGAGTAAATATTAAATCAGATTCCGACATGAACGGGACACCAGGACATCTATTTGATATGCAGCTCCTGACTGAAAAAGATGTTCAGTTCTGAGGAAGGGTCATCGACCTGAGACGTTAACTCTGTTTCTTTCTCCACAGATGCTGCCTGATTTGCTGAGTATTTCCAGTATTTTCTGTTTTTATATGTATTATATCGTGCAAGAGATTTTTGCATTCGGACTGGACACGATTCCTTGTGAAAAGTGCACTAGTTCTGTCTCCAATATGCTTCTTTCTGGGTTACTAATTGTTGCTGCGATTGTCATATTTTTTTTTTAAAAAAAGCAAACTCCAATTTCGGTGCACCGGAGAGACTTCGGAAAATATTGTAGCAAAGAGCGTTACATTTTCATTTTCTGTTATTAGAACCAAGACTTTTCACAAGTCGCGAGCTTCGAATTTAGCGATCCGACTGTCACCGTGGCTCTGCTAACACATTTTTGAAAATGAAGAATTTCCAACATAATTTTGCAAAAAAACAATTTAAATGCTGTTATTTTTTGCAATAATTGGGCTCTAGTGAAATAATTAAAAATGCAATTTAATATAAAATGGGATTACAGTGTACTATTAATATGAAAACCAGTGGTTACTCAGCAGTATTGGAATGCCTATTTTATCTTTACAGTGTCACTTTTAATTGAATTTCCCAGCCCCACCCTGAGCTGAGGTGCGAGTTCAATGTGCTTGGTGTTTTTGGTAATTTGGCACCTGCACTGATTTAAGACAGTGAGGATGGCATGTCCTTCAAGCGTATTAAAGCTGCCGCAGGGCGGTAGTGTTGTGCCTTCAGGTGAAAGCTGTCAGAAGCTCGTCGGCCTCTTCCCGTGGCGTTGCTCGCAGTGAATGGCAGGGTGCAGTATTGTTATACCAGTCAACCCACAGTGTGTACTCGTATGATGAGCAGGGAAGTGTTTATGTCTGGATAGCACTTTCCTAACGACGAAGCACTAAGCCTCAATCAGCCACATATCACCACGCCTTCTTTGCATTCTGACCCAGCTAACTTAAATGTTTTTTTTAATGGCTTAATTTATTTTTAAGTTGAGTAAAACAATCAAATAAACCGAGGCATGGAAGGGCAGCTCACACCCGTCGAATGCACATCCTGCACCATGTGGGAACTCCAGGACGCTTCCGTGTCCTGGACAACCGCAGGTGTAGGAAGTGTCGTCAGCTGGAGGAGCTCGAGCTCCACGAGAAACAGCTGGAGGGCATCCGCGAGGCTGGAGAGTTTCGTGGATAGCACGTTTCAGGAGATGGTCTCCCCGCAGCTTAAGAGAGTGCAGGTAGAGAGGGACTGGCTAACCGCCAGACAGACAAGGAGGACCAGGCAGGTAGTGCAGGTGTCCCCTGAGGGTATCGGACTCTCCGGTATTCAGTTCTGAATACTAGTGAGGGAGAGGGTTCCCCAGGGGAGTGCAGCCAGAGCTAAGTCCACAGCACCATGGGTGGCTCAGCTGTACGGGGGTGGGGGAGGAGAAAGGTCAGGAGAGAAATAGTGATAGGGGATTCAATAGTTAGGGGAACAGGCAGGCATTTCTGCGGCCGGAGACATGATTCCAAGATGGTGTGTTGCCTCCCTGACGCCAGGGTCAAGGATGTCACTGAGCGACTGCAGAACATTCTGGAGGGCGAGGGTGAACAGCCAGAGGTCGTGGTCCATATCGGTACCAACGACATAGGTAGAAAGAGGGATGAGGTCCTGCAGGCAGAGATTAAAGAGTTAAGAAAGAGATTAGCGAGCAGGACGTCAAGGGTAGTAGTGCCACGTGCTACTGAATATAGAAATAGGAGGATAGAGCAGATGAATGCATGGCTGGAGAGATGGTGCAGGAGGGAGGGCTTTAGATTCTTGGGGCTTTGGCCAAGAAAGGGAAAATAGAATATGAGAGTAAACTAGCGAGAAACATAAAAACAGACTGTAAAAGCATCTATAGGTATGTAAAAAGGAAAAGACTGGCAAAGGCAAATGTGGGTCCTTTGCAGATAGAGACGGGAGAATTTATAATGGGGAATAAGGAAATGGCAGAGAAATTAAACAAATACTTTGTGTCTGTCTTCTCAGAAGAAGACACAAAAAAACCTCGCAGAAATACTAGAGAACCAAGAGTCTGGCGAGAATGAGGAGCTGAAGGAAATTAGTATTAGTAAAAAATAGTACTAGAGAAATTAATGGGACTGAAAGTCGATAAATCCCAAGGACCTGATGATCTACATCCCATGGTTTTGAAAGAGGTGGCTATAGAGATAGTGGATGCATTGGTTGTCATCTTCCAAAATTCTATAGATTCTGGAATGGTTCCTGCAGATTGGAGGGTAGCAAATGTAACCCCACTATTTAAGAAAGGAGGGAAGAGAGAAAACAGGGAGCTACAGACCTGTTAGCCTGACATCAGTAGTTGGGAAAATACTAGAATCTATTATAAAGGCTGTGATAACAGAACACTTAGAAATTAATGGTAGGATTTGGCAGAGTCTACATGAATTTATGAAAGGGAAATCATGTTTGATAAACCTATTGGAGTTCTTTGAGGATGTAACTAGTAGAATAGATAAGGGGGAACAAGTGGATGTGGTGTATTTGGATTTTCAGAAGGCTTTCGATAAGGTCCCAGTGAGGAGGTTGGTGAACACAGTTAGAGCACATGGAATTGGGGTAATATACTGGCATGGATTGAGAATTGGTTAACAGACAGAAAACAGAGTAGGAGTAAACGTGTCTTTTTCAGGTTGGCAGACTGTGACTAGTGGGGTACCGCAGGGATCAGTGCTTGGACCCTAGCTATTCACAATCTATATCAATGATTTGGATGATGGGACCAAGTGTAATATTTCCAAGTTTGCTGTTGACACAAAACTAGGTGGGAATGTGAGATGTGAGGAGGATGCAAAGAGGCTTCAAGGGCAAAGGGGCTTCAAGACAGGCTAAGTGAGTGGGCAAGAACATGGCAGATGGAATATAATGTGGAAAAATGTGAAGTTATCCACTTTGGTAGGAAAAACAGAAATGCAGAGTATTTTTTAAATGGTGAGAGATTGGGAAATGTTGATGTTTAAAGGGACCTGGGTGTCCTTGTAAATGAGTCAATGAAAGCTAACATGCAGGTGCAGCAATTAGGAAATTAGGAATTAGGAAAGCAAATAGTATGTTGGCCTTTATTACAAGAAGATTTGAGTACAGGAGTAAAGATGTCTTACTGCAATTATATAGGGCCTTGGTGAGACCGCACCTGGAGAATTGTGTACAATTTTGGTCTCCTTACCTAAGAAAGGATATACTTACCATAGAGGGAGTGCAACGAAGGTTCACCAGACTGATTCCTGGGATGGCGGATTGTCGTATGAGGAGAGATTGAGTAGACTGGGCCTGTGTTCTCTAGTGTTTAGAAGAATGAGAAGTAATCTCATTGAAACATACAAAATACTTATAGGGCTCGACTGGTTAGATGCAAGGAGGATGTTTCCCCTGGCTGGGGAGTCTAGAACCAGGGATCACTGTCTCAGAATAAGGGGTAGGCCATTTAGGACTGAGATGAGGAGAAATTTCTTCACTCAGAGGGTGGTGAATCTTTGGAATTCTCTACCCCAGAGGGCTGTGGAGGCTCAGACATTGAGTACATTCAAAACAAAGATCAATAGATTTCTAGATATTAAAGGCGTCAAGGGATATGGGGATAGTGCAGGAAAATGGCATTGAGATAGAAGATCAGCTATGATCTTGTTGAATGGCGGAGCAGGCTCGAGGGGCCGGACGGCCTACTCCTGCTCCTATTTCTTATGTTCTTATTATAATGTATATTTACTGCTTGGGTGGAGTGAGAACAGGTCTAATCTGCAACTATATCATAACACAGTATTGAAGATAGAAAGTGCAAACTTGAGACTATTCTAGATTTCTGAAAAAATAACACTTTTTGATATTTTTCTTTAAGGAAATAATTTTGTGTGTCATAACTACAACCCCATGAAAGTTAATGTTAGATTAAGTACTTTTTTCCCCTAACACAGTTGAGTCAGTGGCAATCTTGGCTCAGTGGTAGCATTCTTGCCATCTGAGTCAGATGGTTGTGGGTTTAAGTACAACCAGGAGAGGTGCTCTGCCCAGCAATTATCCTTCAACCAATGTGATTAAAACAGATTATCTAGTCATTTATCTCTTTTGCTGTTTGTGGGATCTTGCTGTGTGCAGTTTAGCTTCTGTGTTTCCCTACATTAAACCGTGATTACACTTCAAAAGTACTTTATTGGCTGAGACACCCTGAGGTCATGAAAGGTTCTTTAAAAATACTTTCTTTCTAAGTTAATTACAATATTTTCATTAAAATATAAGGGTTGTTTTCCTAATTTCAGCAAGTTTGCATGAACTGCTTGTAGGTCATAGAAATATAAACTCTTTCAAAAATGGTTCCTTTAAGTTGATTCTTTTCTAGCAGTTGGGAAAGTGTTAATAAATAGGACTGTTTGATATAATATCTAATGTAAGATGTTTTAACTTCAGCTTTGAGGGGTGAGTATTGGGTTCTGCGTTCTAGATTCAATCTAGAACAGTGAATGCTCGGGGTGAGTTTGGTACTGGATTCTGCTTTCTAAATTTTAATCTAGAACACTGAACGCTCAGTGATTTTGGTATTGGATTCTGCTATCTAGATTTAATCTAGAACACTGCATGCTCAGGGGTGAGTTTGGTATTGGATTCTGCTTTCTAGATCTACAACATCAAATGTTCTCCAATCTGATGTGCGGTTGAAATTTTCCTGCATAGTTTTTTTTGGCATCTATCCTATCTACCCATCGACGGAAGGTACGAATGGTTCCAGAATATCACGTAGACTGAGAAATCCTGCTGATATGACCCGCGAGCCCAGTCTTCAGGCTGCGAAGCTTTTCGAGGTTGGAGAGTAGCTCTTGATGGGGAAAGTGCATTGTTGGGGCGGGGCCTTGATTAGGTTGAATTTCTGAACTCCGGTGAGTGAACCAAAAGGTGTGATGGGTCTGTGTTTTTCTGCGGGGGCCGGGGGGGGGGGGCGGGGTGGTGAGAAATTGAAAACGTTCTTGGAAGAATGGGACTCTTCAGATCTAACCTCGGGATAAATAGCAGGGTCGATCATGAGTGTATGGGAGGTTGGGCAACTGAATTAGAATCTGGAAATTAAGGGATGTTCCAATGTGTTTTGGTGATAACCAATGGAAAAAGAACCTGGTTACCAAGCACTGTTCTTGACTTTGATTACCAAGAACAGACTTGCATTTCTATAGTGCCTTTCATGACCTCGGTATGTCCCAAAGTGCTTTACAGCCAATGAGGTACTTTTGAAGTGTAGTCACTGTTGTAATGTAGGAAAAACAGCAGCCAATTTGCACACAGCAAGATCCCACAAACAACAATGTGATAATGGCCAGATGATCTGTTTTAGGGATGTTGGTTAAGGGATAAATATTGGCCAGGACACCGGGGGGGATCTCCCCTGCTCTTTAGTGCCATGGGACCTTTTACATCCACCTGAGAAGACGGATGGGGTCTCGGTTTAACATCTCATCTGAAATACGGCCCCTCCGACACTGCAGCATTCCCACAGTACTGGACTGAAGTATCAGCCTCAATTTAGTGCTCAAGTCTCTGGAGTGGGACTTAAACCCACAGCCTTGTCGACTCAGAGGTGAGTGCCATCACTGAGCCACAATTGACACCTGTTTGAAGAAGGACTGTTGAAAATGAGCGCACATAGTCCATGATTTCACTTAATTTATAATAATTCTGGAATTTTTAAAAATTCATTCATGGGATGTGGGCATCACTGGCAAGGCCAACATTTATTGCCCATCCCTAATTGCCCTTGAGAAGGTGGTGGTGAGCCGCCTTCTTGAACCACTGCAGACCGTGTGGTGAAGGTTCTCCCACAGTGCTGTTAGGAAGGGAGTTCCAGGATTTTGACCCAGCGACGATGAAGGAACGGCGATATATTTCCAAATCAGGATGGTGTGTGACTTGGAGGGGAACGTGCGGGTGGTGTTGTTCCCATGTGCCTGCTGCCCTCGTCCTTCTAGGTGGTAGAGGTCGCGGGTTTGGGAGGTGCTGTCGGAGAAGCCTTGGCGAGTTGCTGCAGTGCATCCTGTAGATGGTACACACTGCAGCCACTGTGTGCCGGTGGTGAAGGGAGTGAATGTTTAGGGTGGTGGATGGGGTGCCAATCAAGCGGGCTGCTTTGTCCTGGATGTTGTCGAGCTTCTTGAGTGTTGTTGGAGCTGCAATCAACCAGGCAAGTGGAGAGTATTCCATCATGCTTCTGACTTGTGCCTTGTAGATGGTGGAAAGGCTTTGGGGAGTCAGGAGGTGAGTCACTTGCTGCAGAATACCCAGCCTCTGACCTGCTTTTGTAGCCACAATATTTATGTGGCTGTTCCAGTTAAGTTTCTGGTCAATGATGACCCCCAGGATGTTGATGGTGGGGGTTTCGGCGATGGTAATGCCGTTGAATGTCAAGGGGAGGTGCTTAGACTTTCTCTAGTTGGAGATGTAAGGAATCTTACAACACCAGGTTATAGTCCAACAAATTTATTTTAAAATCACAAGCTTTCGGAGATTATCCCCTTCGTCAGCTGAATGAGTGAAAGGTTCTCAAATCGCATATCTTATATTAGGCTGGGACACCATCACACCAATCAAAAGGTGTCGTTGGTGTTCAGACAGATTAGCCACGGAGAACAGTACGTCCCAGTACACTGAATATACATTGTTTCAAATTACACAGACAGAGAGAAAGAGACCCAAATGGCAGAGAGAGAGAGAGAGATTTTAATATACTAACGGTGGTAGTGCCACACAACACGTTGGATGGTGTCCTCATTGTGAAGACGGGACTTCGTCTCCACAAGGACCGTGCGGTGGTCACTCCAGCAACACTGTCATGAACAGATGCATCTGCGACAGGTAGATTGGTGAGGACGAGGTCAAGTAGGTTTTCCCTCGTGTTGGTTCGCTCACCACTTACCGCAGGTCCAGTCTGGCAGCTGTGTCCTTCAGGACTCGGCCAGCTCAGTCAGTAGTGGTGCTACCGAGCCACTCTTGGTGATGGACATTGAAGTCCTCCACCCAGAGTACATTCTGTGCCCTTGCTACCCTCAGTGCTTCCTCCAAGTGGTGTTCAACATGGAGGAGGACTGATTCATCAGCTGAGGGAGGGCGGTAGGTGGTAATCAGCAGGAGGTTTCCTTGCCCATGTTTGACCTGATAACGAGATTTCATGGTGTCTGGAGTCAATGTTGAGGACTCCCAGGCCCACTCCCTCCTGACTGTATATCACTGTACCGCCACCTCTGCCGGTGGCACAGGACATACCCAGGGATGGTGATTGAAGAGTCTGGGACGTTGGCTGAAAGGTATGATTCTGTGAGTATGGCTATGTCAGGCTGTTGCTTGACTAGTCTGTGGGACAGCTCTCCCAATTTTGGCACAAGTCCCCAGATGTTACTGAGGAGGTCTTTGCAGGGTCGACTGGGCTTGGTTTGCCTTTGTCGTGTCCGGTGCCTAGTGGTCCGATGCCAGGTGGTCCTATTCTTATTATGACTTTTTGTAGCGAGATTTTACAACTGAGTGGCTTGCTAGGCCATTTCAAAGGGCGATTAAGAATAAACCACATTGCTGTGGGTCTGGAGTCACATATAGGCCAGACCGGGTAAGGACGGCAGGTTTCCTTCCCTAAAGGACAGAATAGACTTACCACAAGTTGAACCAGTTTATCTGTTGTATTTTGTGGAATTATTTTTTTCTCCCCATCTGATTTTAGCCTGAATGTGCCATCGTGGGGAGAGGGGCCTTCACGCAGTTGTTAGAAGCAGTCACTGGGCCTTGGAACTCGGCAGAAGAGTAAATGGGGAATGACTCCACTCATACTGCCACCAGCCCAAACCTTTGGCACTGCCAGGCGGCATTACCTGGGGGAGAGGAGTCAATCGGGTCCATGAAACAAAGAGCACCCAGTAACCGTGTGAGAGTGGAGGGGGATGGGAAAGAAGGACTGACAGAGGGAAGAAAAGGGAATGAGAGGGGGAGGGGACAGTAATGAGTGACAGAGGAAATAAGACACCATTTGGCACTCGCCTCTGAGTCGGACAGTCGTGGGTTCGAGTCCCACTCCAGAGACTTGAGCGCGTAATCAAGGCTTGAAACTTCCTTGTAATTCCTGAGGGAGTGCTGCACCGTCAGGGATGCGTCTTTCAGATGAGACGTTAAACCGAGGCCCCATCTGCTCCTTCAGGTGGATGCAAAAGGTCCCATGGC
This sequence comes from Heptranchias perlo, assembly GCF_035084215.1. Taxonomy (NCBI): domain Eukaryota; kingdom Metazoa; phylum Chordata; class Chondrichthyes; order Hexanchiformes; family Hexanchidae; genus Heptranchias; species Heptranchias perlo. The sequence continues at coordinate 10,617,448 of NC_090340.1, forward strand.
CTCAACTGAAGAAGAACAGGCGAGTTCTTCCCGGTCTCCTGGCCAACACTTACCCCTCAACCAACATCACTAAACAGATTATCTGGTCATTTATCTCATTGCTGTTTGTTGGACAAATTGGACTGCCACATTTCCCTACATTACTAGTGACTACACTTCAAAAGTACTTCATTGGCTGTGAAGTGCTTTGGGATGTCCTGAACACGTGAGCACGCATAATGTAAGTTCGTTCTTCTTAAAAGGGGAAGAAGAGAAGAATAAGTGTGACAGTGAGAGACAGAAAGAGAAAGGAGGAGAGAAACGGATTTTGGTTAAATGAAGGAGGCAGAGGTAAAACTGGGTGATGTCTGCAGTCATGTGGAAACTTAGTTAGAAAAGCAAAGGCTGAGGTCCAGAAACTGGTTACTTACTCAGTATGGTCCCCGGGATTTAAAGTGTAATGTTGAGTGTTTGCAGTTTTCATACTATGTCCAGTTGGACTGTGAAAACCACCCAGCAATACAGTTACAGGCTAAATTTGGGTTGTGGCTGGAGAGCCTTTAAAGTTTTGTGCCACTAGGATTATAGGCTGGCGGTAACAATTTGAGAGAACAATTAATATCACACGACACCGCTCGCATTTAACTTTTTATAAGAAGGCAGATTGCTAGTTCTACAGTCACCATACTAGCAAATCTGCTGCTGACAATACCAAAATAAAGCATACCGTCCATTTAAAGTCATTCTCGGGGACATGTACATGAAAACATAAGATGTAAGCTTCTTTCAAAAACTTATTCTTTATCCCACTGGCCATCCCATCTATCTAAATAGCTATTGACGGCCTCAATTTTGGAGACACTGTTGCCCTCTGAAATGACTCGCAAAGACTTGCCACTGAATCTTGGGACTGGGATGTCCCCTTAGCGAATACAGCTGGAGAGAAGGTAGAGGTGAGCAGGGGACTGCCTGCCAGAAGATGGACTCTTCCTTGCACCCTGTCCAAGAGAGTGTGAGAGGTGCTGAAAGAGAGACCCCAATACAGAAGCAGTGTTGAGATCTTGGGTAGATGTTGACCTATTGTCACAAATGCAGCCAAGAGGATGGGGGTGGATTTCCACTGAAAATTCACCCTATATATATATCAGTAAGGATATATTGGCCTTGGAGGGGGTACAGCGCAGATTCACCAGAATGATACTGGGGCTAAAAGGGTTAAATTATGAGGGCAGGTTGCATAGACTAGACTTGTATTCCCTCGAATATAGAAGATTAAGGGGTGATCTAATTGAGGTGTTTGAGATGATTAAAGGATTTGATAGGGTAGATGGAAACTATTTCCTCTGGTGGGGAGTCCAGAACATTGGGGGCATAACCTTAAAATTAGAGCTAGGCTATTGAGGGGTGATATCAGAAAGCACTTCTTCATACAAAGGGGAGTGGAAATCTGGAACTCTTGTTCTCCCTTCCTCTTTCTCCCCCCCACCTCCCCCACCCTGAAAAGCTGTTGAGGCTGGGGGTCAATTGAAAATTTCAAAACTGAGATTTATAGATTTTTGTTAGGCAGGGGTACTAAGGGTTACAGAACCAAGGCAAGTAGATGGAGTAAAGATACAGATCAGCCATAATCAATTGAATAGCGCAACAGGTTACATGTGATGAATGGCCTCCTTCTGTTCCTAGATTAGGGCTGGGACTTTTAGGCTGAATAATGCAGCCTGTGCAATAAATCATTTCTTCCAAAAGCATTTTGTCCTCAGGGTAGCGTGTTGCAATGTTAGTGTGAAAAGTGGTAAGTGTGGATGAATAATGTATTTTAAATCAGAAAGGATTAAATAAGTCCTACAGACAATTTACACTGTGCTCTTCCTGAAGGCACGACAAGTTTACACAAGGAGTAGTCAAGCCAGACCAACCAGGAAGGTCCCAGATTTAACCCATGGCCTGTGCTGATCTCAACCAAGGTGGTGGAAGGGGCCCTCACAATTGGTCTCGATGCCCCCCCCCCCCAACCCCGAGTCAGAGAGGTGAGAGGGCAACCTAGGGTTGCATTCCTAATGTCAGCCTTGGAGCAGTGGGTAGCTCTCTCTCCTTCACTGAAGCCAGAAGGTCATGGGTACCTCGCCCCACTCTAGAGACTTGAGCCCTTAATCCAGGCTGATAATCCAGTGTAAAAATCCATCTTTCAGATGAGGTGTCTGCCCTCTCAGGTGGGCGTAAAAGATCCCCACTCCACTATTCGAAAAAGAGCAGGGGAATTCTCCCCAGTGTCCTGGCCAATATTTATCTCTCAACCAAAAACAGATAAATTGGTCATTTATTTCTTTGCAGTTTGTGGGACCTTGCTGTGCGCAAATTAGCTGCCACGTTTTCTACATTACAACAATGACTACACTTCAAAAGTACTTTGTTGGTGGTGAAGTGCTTTGGGACGTGCAAGATGCTATATAAATGGAAGTTTGTTCTTTCTGATTACAATTTAGTGACCTCTGCTGGAAGTGTGTATGTCTGGCGAGGACAGGATCAAGCTCAGCTGTGATGTCTCCCATGAGTGAATAGCCTGTTGATCCTCAATGTCAGGGTTCACACACACACACGGCTGCTTGGCTGCTCGTGGAAATGAACAGTAGTGAGGAGCAGAGGGGAGAAAAACTGATGGGCGGAGAAAATTGGTGAGGAGAAAGCTTGAGGGAAGGAGGGGAATTTGCACTGTGTCTCCAGGAGATTTCATGTAAAATGTAAATGGTCCATTGAAAGGAAAGGGGACAATGGGCAACTGTCTTCCTCTTGGTCCACGGGCAACGGCCACCCTGCGGATCCAAACCGGGCATTGAGTGTTGGGCGTGTGTCTCTGTGGGAGGGACTCACTTCCCAGTCCAATCCTGTCTTCCAGTCCAGTCCAAAGATGTTTCCACTTGTGGGGGAATCCAAAATTAGGGGCCATAAAAATAAGATAGTCACTAATAAATCCAATAAGGAATTCTGGAGAAATTTCTTTACCCAGAGAGTGGTGAGAATGTGCTACTCGCTACCACAAGGAGTAGTTGAGGCGAATAGCATAGATGCATTTAAGGGGAAGCTAGATAAACACATGAGGGAGAAAGGAATATACTGATAGGCTTAAATGAGGAAGGGTGGGAGGAGGAGGCTCGTGTGGAGCAAAAACACTAGCATAGACAAGTTGGGCCGAATGGCCTGTTTCTGTGCTGTACGCTCTGTGTAATTCCCCCAGCTACATTTTCCAGTTGATTTCCTTGGACAGAGCGCAGGGCTGGGAAGCCTTGGCTGAATCTTATCCCCCGTCAGCTGGGATCAGCTAACTCCGCACGGAACGGGCATCGGAACCTGGGACTTCGCTGGTCCGTGCGGTTCCATTCTGCGCCACGCAGGAGATTTACCCCTGGAGCCTCCCGATTGTTCTCGGCCAGGGAAACCATCCCAGAAGGTTCAATTCTCTTCAGGAGTTCTTATTTCTTTGGGGGTGGTCGAGGGGGAAGAAAGCACCAAGAAATCACATTTGTCCATCTTATTGTTTTTTCATGTGGCAGTAAATACAAGTGGAAACTGAGGGGTCGATTGTCTGATCGGTGGGGTTCACATCCAAAGGCTCAATGAACTGATATAGTATTCCTGTTTGTGATTTTAAAATAAACTCGTCGACACCTGCCTTGAAACAGCGCAATGAAGTGTGAAGCGTGTTGAGCCTTCATATGTGAGCATCGACAATTGGAAGATATACCCGTACAGTATAGACTCTACAAAGCAACACAGGTTTAACCCTCGAGATGTAGCGATCCACTTATTTCATCCTGATGGTGTTTGCATCTCCATGGACAGGTGATCACTAATAACGTTTAGTAACCGACTCCCAATGGAATGGAGATCAGTTCCCTCGCCATTTTTGCCCTCCTCATCCCCTCTCTCTATCCCACCCTTCCCCCAATTTTCTTCCCATCTCCCATGAAGGTGTTGACTCCCTCACTTGGGTACGGATCCATCGGCACTAATAGCCAGCTGGTACCTCGCCCAGTGGCGCATTCTCCACGTGTGGGCCTAGACATTAAATGTCCCTGGCTATTTAACAATGGATGGCATCACAACCGAACTGCAACCCGTCTTCACTAAATGTCCGCACACGCACGCACTTTCCAGCCAATGTACTGGATGGTGTTCAGGAGCAGGGATGCTGGGCATATTCCCCCTCTTCCATCCTGCTTCCCAGCTTATGGAGGTTGAGGACCAGCTTCACCAATGGTTCAGGGTCCCTGAAATTCCTGGGAGTCCGCTGTTCCAACGTCCACTTTTCACGCAATGGCCTAGACAGCAGGCTATTAGACTATGGCGGGCAGCACCGTTCAGCCTAATCCGCTCTGAAGTGACTTGCACACTTTCTGCTCGGCACAGCGACCAAGAAGTGGACCGATCTCTCTATCTTTCCCCTATACCACCCAGAGGCGCACGGCTAACTGTGTTGCTTAATGCAGCCCCGGCTAAGATCAGTAAACGGGAGTGACCCTGGTACTTTCGGTTCACGCTGCTAAGAGCTCCTTCAGGGAGGTGTCCTTACCGAGTCAGTCGGCCATTGGGAGAGGCTACGCTAAGGTTTTGACTGTCCCGGTCATTTTAAGTCGGGTCGGAGAAGCATCTTTTTCTGTATTTTGAAGTTTGAATGAAGTGTCGCTCAGTGTGGATTATTGACCCGATCCCTGTCCGAACCCAATGACCCGGTCGAATGTTAGAACCAACTGTCAATGTGACGATGTGAAATTCTGATTGCTTTCATATCCAAGACATGCAAGTAAGCTGTGGAGTGTATTTAAAGATATCCTGGGCCATGTTCGAAGGGGAAAAGCTGGAGCTGTCTGGTTTTATATCAGACGGGAAGAGAGACAGTCGCCAACACTTTTTTTAGTTTTCTCCTACACTACCAGAGGTGCGAGGCCAACTGGTTTAAAAGGTACACACTGGTCCCGGGCAATAGGTCTCAAAGAAACGAGGCCATCGTTTGGTCAGACCTGATTTTGCTGAGAATCTGAAGTAGGGTCGCCAACTCTGGTTGGACATATTCCTGGAGGTTTAATCATGTGACCTCCAACCGCCCCGTCCAACAGCCGACCCCCCCCCCCCCCCCATTTCTAATATTTCTATAACTAATAAAACAAAAGTATGCAAAGAATATGGGGGAAAAAATCATATAATTTTATTTTTTAAAGCCCTAAGACTTATCTCCCCGGAGTTGTTCCCAGCAGTGTCCTGGAGATTAATCTTCAATTCCTAGAGGTTAGCAGCCCTAATCTCAATCGGTGTGGGTTTTTTTAAACCATTAGTCTGCTTTTCCTGTGTGTAAACCGACATTAGCTTGTTCAATATTAATTCCGATGAAATGCCGCTGCTACAGGGCAGCATTGTGTCTGCATGTGTCACGCTAGGGAGAGGCCATGCACTCAGTGCCTTTTTTTGCGGCTGGCTGTCATTTTCAAATGCTAGACCCCTGGTCCGTACTTAATATAAAAACAGGCATGTACAAGTAGCCCAGAGTCTGTACAGTACAAGCCACAACTACCAGTGCTTAAAGTTTGATGGCACTTAGAGATTATATTTCTAACCTCCTATCACAGACCTTCCCTTTTATTCTTTCCTCCCACCCCTCCCCCCCACCACCATCTTTCCCTGGCTCTGTACTTGCTTAAAAACTTTAACTCTTAACATCTTCCAGTTCTGACAAAAGGTCTTCGACCTGAAACGTTAACTCTGTTTCTTTCTCCACAGATGCTGCCTAATCACTGGACTCAGTCTGTTCCTATTTACCCTGTCCCCTCCCTTTATAATTTTAAACACCTCTATCAAATCACCCAGATACTCCTCTGTTCAAAAAAAAGCAGCCACAATTTTTCCAAGTTTTTCTTTGTATTTGTATCTCCTCATTCCAGGCAGTGTTCTAGTGAATCTACGCTGAACCTTCTCTGTTACCTCACAACCTTCCTATGGTGTGGAGCCCAAAGCTGCACACAGTACTCCAACTGTGGTCTTCCTAAGGTTTTATATAGATTCACCATTACATCGTGACTTTCTTATTCCATACCTCATGCCATAAACCCACAGTATATTACTGTATCTATTTCTAGAGCTGCGTTTCTCCATCTGGTAATTAGCTGTAAAGCAACTTTTAAAATGGGACATTTTTAGGAATGAGAAAAGTCCATTAGTTCCAACAAGTTGCTCCTTTTTGTTCGATCTCACCCCTACCTTCTCACAAAATCCCTCAACCCCTTCTCGCTATAGAATCATGTCTATTGTTTCTTGACCCCAACAATACCAATGCCATCCGTGGCTCTGTTACCACTCTGGGCGTAAAGTTCCCCCTGATTCCCCTCCTTGCTCCTAACTATTTTAATGTGAGTCCCTGGTTTTTGAACCCTCACCATAGTGAACATCCTGCCTGGACTTTAAAAAAAAAAAAAATCATTCTTGGAGTGTCAGCGTCGCTGGCAAGGCCGGCATTTATTGTCCGTTCCTAGTTGTCCTGAGAAGGTGGTGGTGGGCCCCCTTGTTGCTACAACTGAGCGGCTTTCTTGGTCACTTCAGAGGCCAGTTAGTCAACCTTTTTGGGTGTGGGACTGGAGTCACATATAGGCCACACCGGGTAAGGAGGGCATGAAAGAAAGACTTGCATTTATGCAGCGCCTTTCACGATGTCCCAAAGCCAATGAAGTACTATTGAAATGTAGTCACTGTTGTAATGTAGGAAAAGTGGCAGCCAATTTGTGAACAGCAAGGTCCCACAAACAGCAATGTGATGCTGACCAGATAATCTTTTTTTTAGTGATGTTGGTTGAGGGATAAATATTGGCCAGGACACCAGGGAGAACTCCCCTGTTCTTTTTCAAATAGTGCCATGGGATCTTCTACGTCCACCTGAGAGGGCAGACAGGACCTTATAGGATCATAGGAACAGGAGTAGGCCATTCAGCCCCTCGAGCCCACTCCGCCATTTGATACGATCATGGCTGATCTGTGATCTAACTCCATATACCTGCCTTTGGCCCATATCCCTTAATACATTTGGTTGCCAAAAAGCTTTCTATCTCAGATTTAAAATTAGCAATTGAGCTAGCATCAATTGCAGTTTGTAGAAGAGAGTTCTAAACTTCTATCACCCTTTGTGTGTAGAAGTGTTTTCTAATCTCACTCCTGAAAGGTCTGGCTCTAATTTTGAGACTGTGCCCCCTCGTCCTAGAATCCCCAACCAGCGGAAATTGTTTCTCTCTATCCACCCTATCTGTTCCCCTTAATATCTTATAAATTTCAATCAGATCACCCCTTAACCTTCTAAACTCTAGAGAATACAACCCCAATTTGTGTAATCTCTCCTCGTAACTTAACCTTTGAAGTCCGGCTATCATTCTAGTAAACCTACGCTGCACTCCCTCCAAGGCCAATATGTCCTTCCGAAGGTGCGGTGCCCAGAACTGCTCACAGTACTCCAGGTGCGGCCTAACCAGGGTTTTGTATAGCTGCAGCATAACTTCTGCCCCCTTGTACTCTAGTCCTCTAGATATAAAGGCCAGCATTCCATTAGCCTTATTGATTATTTTTTGCACCTGTTCATGACACTTCAGTTTAACTTTTTACCATTTAGAAAGTACCCTGTTCTACCCTTTTTTGGTCCAAAGTGGATGACCTCACATTTGCCTACATTGAATTCCATTTGCCACAGTTTTGCCCATTCACCTAATCTATCAATATCCCTTTGTAATTTTATGTTTTCATCTACACTGCTTACAATGCCACCAATCTTTGTGTCATCGGTAAACTTAGATATGAGACTTTCTATGCCTTCATCTAAGTCGTTAATAAATATTGTGAAAATTGAGGCCCCAAGACAGATCCCTGCGGGACTCCACTAGTCACATCCTGCCAATGTGAGTACCTTCCCATTATCCCTACTCTCTCTCACCTTTCGCTCAGCCAACTTCTTAACCAAGTCTGTACTTTTCCCTCGATTCCATGGGCTTCTATCTTAGCTAACAGTCTCTTATGTGGGACCTTATCAAATGCCTTCTGGAAGTCCATATAAATAACACCCATTGACATTCCCCTGTCCACTACTTCAGTCACCTCTTCAAAAAATTCAATCAGGTTTGTCAGGCACGACCTACCTTTCACAAATCCATGCTGGCTCTCTCTGATTAACTGAAAATTCTCGAGGTGTTCAGTCACCCTATCCTAAAATTATAGACTCCAGCATTTTCCCCACAACAGATGTTAGGCTAACTGGTCTATAATTCCCCGGTTCCCCTCTCTCTCCTTTCTTAAAAAGCGGAGTAACATGTGCAATTTTCCAATCTAGAGGGACAGTTCCTGAATCTAGAGAACTTTGAAAGATTGTAGTTAGGGCATCTGCAATGTGCTCACCAACTTCCTTTAAAACCCTTGGATGGAAACCATCTGGTCCTGGGGATTCACCACTCTTTAGTGCTATTATTTTCTTCATTATTGTTGTTTTACTTATGTTAATTTTATTGAGTCCCTGTCCCCGATTCAATATTAGTTTTCTTGGGATTTCCGGCATGCTATCCTCTTTTTTTTACTATAAATACTGACGCAAAGTAATTGTTCAACATGTCCGCCATTTCCCCATTATCAATGACAATATCCCCACTTTCAGTTTTTAAGGGGCCAACACTGCTCCTGATCATCCTCTTTTTCCTGATATAACTATAAAAATTCTTCGTATTGGTTTTGATATCCCTTGCAAGTTTCTTTTCATACTCTCTTTTTGTAGCTCTTACTATCTGTTTTGTGACCCTTTGTTGATCTTTGTATCTTTCCCATTCACCAGGATCTGTGCCATTTTTTGCCTTTTTGTATGCCCTTTCCTTATGTCTTATACTGTCTCTTACCTCTTTAGTTGTCCATGGCTGTTTTTTTTGGCACGTAGAGTTCTTGCCCCTCAGGGGTATAAACCGGTTCTGTATCACGTTGAAGGTTTTTTTAAACATTTCCCACTGATCATCAGTTGTTTTACCCATTAACAGATTTGCCCAGTTTACTGTGGACAGTCTCTGTCTCATCCCATTGAAGTCTGCCTTACCCAAGTCTAGAATCTTAGCAGCTGATTCACTTTTTTCCCTTTCAAACACTACCTTGAACTCGATCATGTTATGATCGCTATTGGATAGATGTTCACGCACAGTTAAGCTGTTAACTAAATCTGGTTCATTACTCATTACTAAATCTAGTATGGCTTGCCCCCTTGTTGCCTCTAGGACATACTGCTGTAGAAAACTATCCCGGACACACTCAAGAAATTTACTACCTTTCTGACAGTTGCTAGTCTGCTTTTCCCAATCTATGTGAAGGTTAAAGTCCCCCATTAAGACCACTATGCCTTTGTTACACGCTTGTCTAATCTCTGCATTTATACAATCTGGCACTTCAGAGCTGCTGCCAGGGTTCCTATACACAACTCCCACTATAGTCTTAGATCCTTTTCTATTTCTCAATTCAACCCATAAGGTCTCTGTTGGCTGCTTACCTCTCGTTATATCCTCCTTTATCGTTGAAATGATTTCATCTCTAATCACTAAGGCTACACCTCCCCCTCTCCCATTTTCCCTATCTCTCCTGTAGACCTTATAACCTGGCATAATTAGTTCCCAATCCTGACCATCCTGCAGCCATGTCTCAGTAATAGCTATCATGTCATACCCTCCAATTTGAATTTGTGCCTGTAGTTCATTTAATTTATTCCTTATACTCTGTGTGTTTGTATAAAGAACTCTTAGTTGGGCCACACACCCTAGCCTGACCTTCAGCTTTGATGCTGGGTTAATCGCCTTACGCCTTCTAGTTTTCACTTTATCTGTAGTGCCTAAAGTACTCTTTCTTTCCGCTGTTCTACGCTTTTCCCATTCACTTGTTCTTGAACAACTATTTGTAATACTTGTATTGTAAATTTCCCCTCGGTCCTCCCCTCTCTTGCTGCTTTCAACTTTACTCTCTTCTGACTCCCCGCTCAGGTTCCCATCCCCCTGCCACTCTCGTTTAAACCCTCCCCAATAGCAGTAGGAAACCCCCCGCGAGGACATTAATCCCGAATCTGTTGAGGTACAACCCGCCGCCTTGTACAGGTCCCACCTTCCCCAGAATCGGTCCCAATTCCTCAGGAATCTAAATCCCTCCCTCCTGCACCAACCCTCCAGCCACACATTTGTCTGGTCTATTCTCCTATTCCTTGGTTTAATATCTCATCTGAAAGATGGCACCTCCAACAGTGCAGTACTCCCAGCTTAGATTATGTGCTCAAGTTCCTGGAGTGGGACTATGAACCAATAACCTTCAGATTCAGAGGTGAGAGTGATACCGACTGAGCCACAGCTCAAGCAGTAGGGTTTTTGTGACGATCCGACACCTTCATGGTCACTTTTCCTAGTATCAGCTCTGTCAAATTGATTTAGAACTCTCAAACTGCCATGATGGGATTTGAACTCACATTCTCTAAATTATTGGTCTAGACCCCCAGATTACTGGTCCAATAACATAACCACTACCATCATACCCCTTCCTTCACCTTGCCATATAGATTTCAGCTACCCTGAGTCATCTTTGCTGCTGGTCTCTGTCCCTCTGAAGCTGATTGGAACTAGTTCCCCAGTCGGGTCTGAGCAGCATCTTGTACAACTATACACTCTTTCTTTGGATTTGTACTCTACCCATCTGCCAGTGCAATCAGGCGGACGTGATGAGATGACAGCATGCTTGAGTTTTGCAAACCTGAGGCCCTGGGAGACTGCAATGAGTGTTCATTTCAGCACAGTAAGAAGAAGGTGTAAGACGGGGTGTTTGGACCTGAGTAGGTACAAGAAAAGAGAGTTTAAGGGAGCTCTCATGTTTGATGGGACACTATAAAGGGAGCTTTACTCGGTATCTAACCCGTGCTGTACCTGCCCTGGGAGTGTTTGATGGGACAGTGTAGAGGGAGCTTTACTCTGTATCTAACCTGTGCTGTACCTGCCCTGGGAGTGTTTGATGGGACAGTGTAGAGGGAGTTTTACTCTGTATCTAACCTGTGCTGTACCTGCCCTGGGAGTGTTTGATGGGACAGTGTAGAGGGAGCTTTACTCTGTATCTAACCCGTTCTGTACCTGCCCTGGGAGTGTTTGATGGGACAGTGTATGGGGAGCTTTACTCTGTATCTAACCCGTGCTGTACCTGCCCTAGGAGTGTTTGATGGGACAGTGTGTGGGGAGCTTTACTCTGTATCTAACCCGTGCTGTACCTGCCCTGGGAGTGTTTGATGGGACAGTGTGTGGGGAGCTTTACTCTGTATCTAACCCGTGCTGTACCTGTCCTGGGAGTGTTTGATGGGACAGTGTAGAGGGAGCTTTACTCTGTATCTAACCCGTGCTGTACCTGCCCTGGGAATGTTTGATGGGACAGTGTAGAGGGAGCTTTACTCTGTATCTAACCCGTGCTGTACCTGCCCTGGGAGTGTTTGATGGGACAGTGTGTGGGGAGCTTTACTCTGTATCTAACCCGTGCTGTACCTGCCCTGGGAGTGTTTGATGGGACAGTGTGTGGGGAGCTTTACTCTGTATCTAACCCGTGCTGTACCTGCCCTGGGAGTGTTTGATGGGACAGTGTAGAGGGAGCTTTACTCTGTATCTAACCCGTGCTGTACCTGCCCTGGGAGTGTTTGATGGGACAGTGTAGAGGGAGCTTTACTCTGTATCTAACCCGTGCTGTACCTGCCCTGGGAGTGTTTGATGGGACAGTGTAGAGGGAGCTTTACTCTGTATCTAACCCGTGCTGTACCTGTCCTGGGAGTGTTTGATGGGACAGTGTAGAGGGAGCTTTACTCTGTATCTAACCCGTGCTGTACCTGCCCTGGGAGTGTTTGATGGGACAGTGTATGGGGAGATTTATTCTGTATCTAACCCGGGCTCTACCTGCCCTGGATGCTGAAATGGGAAAGTGTTCTATTCCCCAGTACTAACATCCCACACTTTTATGAGAGCAAAAGTCTCTATAAAAGCCTGAACTCAGTATTGTGTTTTCTCTTCCTGCAGATGACGGAAGATTGGGATCAGTGATTGAATGTCATGAGGACAACGAGGTAACAAAATCAGCCACTGGGAGCTGCACTTACAACATCGAAAATGCTGAGGGACTCCGCCAGAGCCATCTGTGAGTGGATCCGATAAGCAAGTGGTTTTGATTCGAAGTCTAGATCAGTTTTAGTAACAGTTAGCCAAGGATCACAATCCCAGCCAGCGTCAGGAATGGAGCACCACAGGGTGATGAGATGGGGGTCCGTGCCCACTGGTTTATTCCCCCCGCACCAAGGTCAACCATGACTAATTGGATAGCTCTTTCAAAGAGATAGCACAGGCATGATGGGCTGATTTGCTGCCTCCTGTGCTGTATTTAAAATTCTCATCCTTGTGTTCAAATCCCTCTATGGCCTCGCCCCTCCCTGTCTCTGCAACCTCCTCTAGCCCTATAATCCTGAGAACTCTGCATTCTTCTAATTCTGGTCTCTTGCGCGTCCCTCGCCCCACCATTGGTGGCCCTGCCTTCAGCTGCCTAGGCCCTAAGCTCTGGAATTCTCTCCCTAAACTACTGCCTCTCTCTCCTCTAAGACGCTCCTTATAAACCTACCTGCTTGACCAAGCTTTTGGTCACCTGTCCTAATATCTCCTTATGTGGCTCAGTGTCAAATTTAGTTTGATAATCACTCCTGTGAAGCGCCTTCAGACTTTTTACTACATTAAAGGTGCTATATAAATGCAAGTCGTTATTATATGATTCTATGTCGGTGTGCACAACTACCAAATAAAGGCCAATAACACCTGACAGCGAGGGGAAATAATATCAAATGTGGTTCTATGAAATCATCCTATTTTAACCAGGCCCCTTCACTTGCTGTGTGGAAGCTGGGTTAACCACGCCTCTTAATAACATTCTGCCTTCCTTGGAGCAAGAGAAGGAGAGGGAGCAGCACCCAATCCCAACTCGGGCGGCAACCCTAAAGCCAGGCCCAGGTAACTGGAGGCCCGGGGCAGGTGGAACTGGAAGTCCGTTAAGGGTGATGGGCGAAGGGCAGTATTATAAGCAGTGCTAGCCTTGGCCCAGATGGTGGCAATCTCGCCTCTGAGTCAGAAGGTTGTGGGTTTACGTCCCACTCCAGAGACTTGAGCACATAATCGAGGCTGACACTCCCTGTTGGCTGTCCCGTCTTTCTGATAAGACTTCAAACTGAGGCCCTGCCTGCCCTCTCAGCTGGACGTAAAAGATCCCATGGCACTATTTCGAAGAAGAGCAGGTGAGCTCTCCTCGGTGTCCTGGTCAATATTTATCCCTCAACCAACATCACTGAAACAGATGATCTGGTCATTATCACATTGCTGTTTGTGGGATCTTGCTGTGTGCAAATTGGCTGCCGCGTTTCCTACATTACAACAGTGACTACACTTCAAAAGTACATCATTGGTTGTAAAGTGCTTTGGAACGCCCTGATGTTATGAACGGTGCTATATAAATGCAAGCCCTTTCTTCCTTTCACTGCCGCTCCATGTGATGGTAAGGAAGCAACGGGTGGGAGGTCGAGGTATGTGGGGGGGTGGAGGGAGAAAGGTCCATCACTCGGGAGGTGCCAGACATTCCCACCTCCTTTCCTATCTTGGCAGTTTATCGGGCTGCAACTTCAACTCAGCACTGGGCGTAAAACTGATGTTGCAGATCGAGCATCTTGTTGGAGAAACTGACCTTTCTGTACATCGGACGGTTTCTATAACTGGCAGCCGATCCTCAGCTCCAGTCTCATGCCTGGTGTTGAGTTGAAAATCTCCCCCTATGCTCCTGAGGGCCTACTTTGTGATTTTGGTATTTTGCTGGTGGTCCAGTGTAGAAAAGAGAAATGTATTTCAGTAACCTTGCGGAGGAGGAGGAGGAGGGCTTCCCCCACTCCCCCTCCCCCCGCCTTACTCCCACCATCCCCTCAAGCTCTCGGTGCCAATATCGCTGCCACAATCCAGGCTGTCGGGAGAGTCGTTAACTCCGGGAATCTCCTTCCCCCAAGGGTACAGGGGTGCATCCCATTCCTGCGTCGGTGGGTAGGCTCCGACCAGGATTTGAGCCCCAGGACTTTAGGACAGCTGAGCTCCCTATCTCGGCCGTGGGGAGCCAGGCACTAAACATGGTGGGAATGTAAAATGTGGTGAGTGAGTTGTTGGGTCAGTCTCGTGCCTCTTTCCGCTGCTGGTTGTCAGTGATGGCGCCTGAGAGCAGCTTGTCTGTTCTTTAGTTGGAGTTGGTGTGATGCTGGGAGATTTAAAAAATACGTACTGTACACTTTTTCCCCTGTGCCCTGCTTTTCTTCCTTCGAATCTGTGCCCTTGCTCACATACTCTTACCCTGACTGTCTCTCCCTCTCTGTCTCTGTCACTCACTTCCCCTTTCTCCCTTCCTCTTGTCTTTTTCTCTGCCTGTGTGTGTGTGTGTGTGTGTGTGTCTCTCCCTCTCTCTCTCTCCCCGTCTGTCTCTGTCCCCCTCTCTCTATCTCTATCTCTCTACCACTATTTCTCACTGTCTGTGTATGTGTGCCTCTCCTACGCACCCCCCCCCCACTCCCCCCCCGTCTGTCTCTGTCTTTTTCTCCATCTGTTTACATGTGTCTCTCTTTTTCTCCACCCCTGCATAGCAGGGCCTTGAGCAGTAAGTCAGGCAGCTGACCTGTTCACCAGGCTGTGCTTGTGCAGCTCTTGAACTGGTCACTATAAGGTGTGGTATGGGGGAGCAGGCCCAATATCAATCTCCACCCCACCCCCCCACTGGAAATAAGCTGAAGCTGCCTTCTCGGAGTTTGGAACCTTGACTTTAATTTGCATTCTTCGCCAAGCTACAAGTGGGCCTTTTGGCTTTGAGTATAAAATAGTTTGTGAACGTGTCCTCCTAGCGCCTCTGCCGATTAATTCAGCTTGAGAAGCAAATTACAGCATGGCCACTCTCCGTAGGCTGCTGATCCAAAGAAAGGCCAGGTACGGAGTGGTCGGGGTCTGAGACATATTCCCAGTGTACGCTTTTAAGAATATTATTTTTAAGCCATTGTGTGGCAGTCTGTTTGATTTCTGGGCCGTGTGCGATGGGGCCCCATGGCTGCCGACTGCCAGCTCTTGTTCCCCCTGGTCAGGTTCAGGTGTTCTGTCTTTGTCACGCGCCCGGCTCGAAGGGCACGTGGGGTGGCTCCATTTCTCCACGCAGGCACGAGGCCCCGGGACGCACTGTGTGGCTGCCAACGCCACCACTTCCTGATTGCCTGGTAATGGGCCTGGCACTGTTCCCTCGGCAGGAGGCCAAAGAGAGAACTTTGCATTTATTTCACCCCTTTCACAATCTCAGGACATCTCAAAGCGCTTAACAGCGAGTAAAGTACTTTTTTCAA
The DNA here is from genome assembly GCF_035084215.1 of Heptranchias perlo. Lineage (NCBI taxonomy): Eukaryota > Metazoa > Chordata > Chondrichthyes > Hexanchiformes > Hexanchidae > Heptranchias > Heptranchias perlo. The sequence goes on from NC_090340.1 coordinate 10,632,872, forward strand.
AGTTTAATCACTGTTGTAATGTCGTGGGATCTTTTACATCCACCTGAGGAGGCAGGTAGGGCCTCGGTTTAAAGTCCCATCCGAAAGACGGCACCTCCGACAGTGCAGCGCTCCCTCAGTAACGCACTGGAGTGTCAGCCCAGATTAGGAGTTCAAGTCTCTGGAGTGGGGCTTGGACCCACAACCTTCTGATTCAGGTGAGAGTGAGCCAAGGCTGGCCGAGAAAGGGAAGGAAATGGCCCCCTGCCAGCTCGGCATACCTGTGAATTAGTCACCTGCCATCCCTCTCAGGCAAGGCATTTTGTGTAGCACGGAGACCGTGATAATCCCTTTACCATACAGAACCATTTTGACATGTGATGTGCTGGGACTTGCGGTGTTGCTGAATCAGCCTTGTTTAGATTGCTAATCTTACGCATTAGGACTAAGAGACTAAACGATTACGGGTATTTTTGGAGAAACACAAACTGAGACCTACGGACATTATGGGGTGGGGGGGGGAGGAGAGGGGGATTTTCCATGGGGAGGTTGTCCCCCTTCGGTGGAAAGTCCCAGGAGGGGGGGGAAACCTGTGTAAACGAGCGGAAAATTCCCCGCAGGATTACACTCCCCGTGACGTCATCGTGAGACGCAGAGGTCATAGAATCATACAGCACAGGAGGAGGCCATTCGGCCCATCGTGCTTGCCGCCTTTTTGAAAGGGCTATCCTGTTAGTCCCACTCCTGTGCCCTTTCCCCATTGTCCTGCAAATCTTTCCCCTTCAAGTATTTATCGAGTTGCCTTTTGGAAGTTACTATTGAATCTGCTCCCACCACCCTTTCAGGCAGTGCATTCCAGATCATAACAACTCGCTGCATAAAAACATTTCTCATCTCCCCCCTGGTTCTTTTGCCAGTTACCTTAAATCTGTGTCCTCTGGTTACAGATCCTCCTGCAACTGGAAACAGCTTCTCCTTATTTACTCTGTCAAAACCCTTCGTAATTAAATCTCCCCTTAACCTTCTCTGCTCCAGGGTGAACAATCCCAGCTGCTCTGGTCTCTCCATGGGCCCACATGCCATCTCCCGATCTCCTGCCGTCATTTCGGGGAGAGACCGGCAGAACCCCCTAAGAAATGGCGGGAGACCGGTGGGAGCCTGGTGGAATTCCGGGGCCCGAGCGTCTCATGGGTGTAAAATCTGCCGAGGGTCAGTGTCCGTATTAATTGTTTGGCACCGAGCAACAAGTAAATATAAAATCACCCAAGAAAACAAAAATAAAAGTGTGTTTCTAGAAGCAAAAAGAGAATTGTGGCCTGCACCATGAAGTGGCACAATGGCAAGGGCTGGGTGGCACGGGGCTTTGGTTTGGGGTTTTTTGGACCATCTCTGACGTGCGCCCAAGTCGCTGTGTAGGAAAAAAAAAGTGGGACGGAGGGAGCCTGTGGAGGTGTTACTTGTGGGATAAATATTGGCCAGGGCATATGGAGAAGTCCCCTGCTCTTCCTCGAATAGTTCCACGGGATCTTTTACATCTACCTGAGCGGGCGGACGTGGCCTCGGTTTAATGTCTCATCTGAAAGACGGCACCTCCGACAGTGCAGCACTCCCTCAGTACTGCACTCGAGTGTCCGCTTACCTTATGAGCTCAAGTCTCTGGAGTGGGACTTGAACCCAGGACGTTCTGAGTCAGTTGCTATCAATGAGCCAAAGGGACATTATATTGACACCTGCCAGTATCCCAAGGCACATATTTACAGACCCTGCTGGACATAGCACAGAACGATCACAGGGCGGCAGGATTCTCGGGCACACAGCGATACCCATGTGGACGTCAGGACTCCTCACATCAGGCCTGTGGCCTTATTGATCAGAAAGAGCTTCCATCTAATTGCTGTTCAAGGGGTATCTGATCACAGAAGCATCCAAACGCAAGTCAGTGCCTGTTTATCCAAGAAGGACCCACAGTGCTTTAATTTGACAGCAGTCCCTGATGCCTGTGCTATTTGAAGGCTGACATGGGTTGGGCTTATGGCTGCTGGGAGATCAGCTCCATAACTGATGAGTGTCCCTGAGAAGCCCCTAAACAGCAGCAGAATATAAATGCAGTGAGGCACATGCCTCAACCAGAATTGCCTTAGAGCACATCATTGGCAAGCTCAAGCAAAGATTCTGCTGTTGGACCCCTCTGTATCCTTATAATTACGTTCAAAATAATCATCAGCAGCTGTGTGTTACATAATCTCGTTGTATCAAGAGTTAAATCATGCATTGGGATGAATCTTGTACTAAGTAGTCAAAACAGTAGAATACAAGTTAGAGGAAGTCGTGATCAAACTGTACAGTGCTCCGGTCAGGCCGCACCTCGAGCGCCGCGCCCGGTGCCGGTCAGGCCGCACCTCGAGCGCCGCGCCCGGTGCCGGTCAGGCCGCACCTCGAGCGCCGTGCCCGGTGCTGGTCATCAAGATACAAGGGGAGACAATTGCGCACTGGAGGCAGGGCAGAAAAGTGTTGCAAGTTAATCCTGAGTGTCAGAGATCTGAGTTATGGTTGGTTGGTCAAGGAAGTTGGGATTATTGTCCTTAAAGCACTTTACTGCCAATGAAGTACTTTTGAAGTGTAGTCACTGTTGTAAGGTAGGAAACGCAGCAACCAATTTGTGCACAGCAAGATCCCACAATCAGCAATGTGATAAATGATCAGATAATCTATTGTTGGTTGAGGGATAAATTGTGGCCAGGACACCAGGGGAGAACTTTCCAGCTCTCAGAAATAACACCATGGGATCTTTAAGTCCACCTGAGAGGGCAAATGGGGCCTCAGTTGAATGTCTCATCTGAAAGATGGCATCTCCGACAGTGCAACTCCCTCAGTACTGGCACTGGAGATGTCAGTTTAGATAATGTGCTCATGCCTCTGGAGTGGGACTTGAACCTACAACCTCCTGACTCAGAGGCGAGAATGCTACCCACTGACCCACAGCTAAAGTTGAGCAGAACTTTTCCAGCCATAGTGTAACAGGATTGTGGAATCAGTTGCCGGGGAACGACATTGAAGTGAGCAGTGTAAATGGATTCTAGAGACAATTAGATGTGCTTCTGGAGAGAGAAGGGATTGAGGGACATGCTGAGGATGTGGGTCGATGCATGTGATCAACAAAATGGACCTAATGGAGTTTTTCTAGATCCCTACCCACCTAACCTGGCGGGAACAGGGGCAACCGGAAAGGGGCTAGAGTTAGCTTCAGAGCCCCAGGGTGAGCGCCCTATTCCTGCTGGCCACCATTTTAACTTTTCGCTCCAGTTCAGTTTCTGAGAAGCAAATGGGAGCCTCACAAATCTATGTAAACTGGGGTCCCGTCACGTCAGTGGCTTTCCCACCAGGTCAGAAGCTGTTCGGAGGATGGAGAGACCCTCTGAGGAAAACGGAAATCTTTCCTTTGTAGGATCAGGACTGCCCCTCCTGGTCCTAGGAGGAAACTCGCAGCCCCTCTGCCCTGGACTCTTCCCCTCCTCCCCAACTTCCTGAAACCCCCTCCCTGGACATCTGGTTGCCTGAACTTCTGCATCTACCCGCTGACCAGCTGGTTGTATTTACCTCATGAGTAAATCCTTGGTTAGTCCACACTTGCTGTATTGTGCACAGTTCTGGTCTCCATAGATGGTAGTGGTTGTTGGAGGCCAATCATCTCAGCCCCAGGACATTGCTGCAGGAGTTCCTCAGGGCAGTGTCCTAGGCCCAACCAGCTTTAGCTGCTTCATCAATGACCTTCCCTCCATCATAAGGTCAGAAATGGGGATGTTCGCTGATGATTGCACAGTGTTCAGTTCCATTCGCAACCCCTCAAATAATGAAGCAGTCCGAGCCTGCATGCAGCAAGACCAGGATAACATCCAGGCTTGGGCTCATAAGTGGCAAGTAACATTCGTGCCAGGCAATGACCATCTCCAACAAGAGAGGGTCTCACCACCTCCCCTTGACATTCAATGGCATTACCATCGCCGAATCCCCCACCATCAACATCCTGGGGGTCTCCATTGACCAGAAACTTAACTGGACCAGCCACATAAATACTGTGGCTACAAGAGCAGGTCAGAGGCTGGGTATTCTGCGGCGAGTGACTCACCTCCTGACTCCCCAAAGCCTTTCCACCATCTGCAAGGCACAAGTCAGGAGTGTGATGGAATACTCTCCACTTGCCTGGATAAGTGCAGCTCCAACAACACTCAAGAAGCTCAACACCATCCAGGACAAAGCAGCCCGCTTGATTGGCACCCCATCCACCAAATAGTCACTCCCTCCACTTCTGTCGCAAAGTGGCTGCAGTGTGTACCATCCACAGGATGCACTGCAACAACTCGCCAAGGCTTCTTCAACAGCACCTCCCAAACCCGTGACCTCTACCACCTGGAAGGACAAGAGCAGCAGGCACATGGGAACAACACCACCTGCACATTCCCCTCCAAGTCATACACCATCCCGACTTGGAAATATATCGCCGTTCCTTCATCGTCGCTGGGTCAAAATCCTGGAACTTCCTTCCTAACAGCATTGTGGGAGAACCTTCACCACACGGACTGCAGCGGTTCAAGAAGGCGGCTCACCACCACCTTCTCAAGGGCAATTAGGGATGGGCAATAAATGCTGGCCTCACCAGTGACGCCCACATTCCATGAACGAATAATAAAAGAAATATTATAGAAAGGATACTGAGGCATTGGAGAGGGTGCAAAAAAAAGATTCACAAGGATGATACCAGAACTGAGAGGATATATTTGACAGGAAAGATTGAACAGACTGTGGCTTTTTTCTCTAGAAAGGAGAAGACTGAGGAGTGACCTGATAGAGGACTTTAAGATTATGAAGGGGTTCAATAGGGTAGACGTAGAGAAGATGTTTCCACTTGTGGGGGAGACCAGAACTAGAAGTCATAAAATAAGATAGTCAGTAATAAATCCAATAAGGAATTCAAGAGAAACTTCTTTACCCAGAGAGTGGTTAGAATGTGGAATTCGCTGCCACAAGGAGTAGTTGAGGCGAATAGCATAGGTACATTTAAGGGGAAGCTAGATAAACACATGACGGAGAAAGGAATAGAAGGATATGATGATAGCGTTAGATTAAGTAGGGTGGGAGGAGGCTCGTGTGGAGCATAAAACACCGGCATAGACTTGTTGGGCCGAATGGCCTGTTTCTGTGCTGTTAATTTTGTGTAATTATTTGGCAATGGTGTTGAGGCTCAACTCCGAGAGAAAATTGAACTTTTCTCAAACTGAAACAAATCACATGATTATAAACAAAGCCATGGCTTCAGCATCACCACAACTAGACAGTGAAGAGCCAGACACTAAATTCAGTACCAGCTGGTGGAGTTGTCTCCTGTCTGGGATGACCTAGATTATCTGGAATCTCTTCTGTTGAAGCACAAGTTTCTGTTCTGTTAAAGCACGAGTTTTGGATGGTGAAGATCGTGTTGTGCCTTTTAATTGTTGAGGGAGCAGGGTGAATTTCAGCACAGTCGTTGAGATGGGTAACCACAGCAACCGAACTAAGGAGGTGGGCTCTGTTTGGAATTAAAGCTGTGTTTGAAAATCAAATTGAGGACATTGCTGGCGAGTTTCCAGCAAACAGAAGTACATCCAAGGCTGGACCGCATTGCCACATTGTCAGTCTCGAGATATGGAGCCAACCAGCTGTGTGAGTGAGAGAGATGGTCTCGTCTTCAAAACAAGAACTCTCAGCAAAAACAGTAAATGAAGATGAAGACTTTTTCAGCTAATTGTCAGTCAGTGATTCAATAATAACTTGCAAAAGGGAAATGGATAAATACTTTTTATTAATGGGAAGTGAGCGTCTCTGACAGCCAGCATTTATTGCCCATCCCTAATTGCCCTTGAGAAGGTGGTGGTGAGCCACCTTCTTGAACCACTGCAGTCTGTGTGTGGTGAAGGTTCTCTCACAGTGCTGTTAAGTAGGGAGTTCCAGGATTTTGACCCAGCGACGATGAAGGAACAGCGATATATTTCCAAGTCAGGATGGTGTGTGACTTGGAGGGGAATGTGCAGGTGGTGTTGTTCCCATGTGCCTGCTGCCCATGTCCTTCTAGGTGGTAGAAGTCGCGGGTTTGGGAGGTGCTGTCAAAGAAGCCTTGGCGAGTTGCTGCAGTGCATCCCGTGGATGGTACACACTGCAGCCACTGTGCGACAGAAGTGGAGGAAGTGACTGTTTGGTGGATGGGGTGCCAATCAAGCGGGCTGCTTTGTCCTGGATGGTGTCGAGCTTCTTAAGTGTTGTTGGAGCTGCACTTATCCAGGCAAGTGGAGAGTATTCCATCACATTCCTGACTTGTGCCTTGCAGATGGTGGAAAGGCTTTGGGGAGTCAGGAGGTGAGTCACTCGCCGCAGAATACCCAGCCTCTGACCTGCTCTTGTAGCCACAGTATTTATGTGAAGGGGAAAGATTTGCAGGGCTATGGGGAAAGAGCAGGGGAGTGGGACTAATTGGATAGCTCTTTCAAAGAGCCGGCACAGACATGATGGGCCAAATGGCCTAATTTGTGCTATAAGATTCTATGGTTTTCCAAGACTGAAGCCCTCAGTAGTTTTCTCCTCACTTTCCCCAATAATGGTGTTTTTTTTCTTTTAATACTGATCACATACTGTGAATGAGCTATGTGCTATGACTAAATAAGCTGGGGTACTTCAGCTTGGAAAAGAGATGTCTGAGGGACCTTTTATAGAGAGGTATGCAAGATATTTATGGGATAAACCTGGAACAGCAGATTAAGAGAACACAGGTCAGGGCTGTGAAGGGCAAATGCAGGATAGATGTCTGGAAGCATTTCTCTACACAGGGTGATTATCAGCTGGAACAAACTGCTCAGAAGGTTAATTGAGGCCAGTCACTCACTTGAGAAGCAGATGCTGTAAAGGGAAGTCGGTGGGACTGTATTTTGGAAGGATGAGATCAAAAGGGTAGATTGGCCCCATTCACCGACCCACCATGTGTTGTATGAAAAGTTCAGCTTTCTTATGCTAGTTTCCTAAATCTGTAAAGAATGACCAACAGGAGAGTGCATTACCTCCCCCATCTTTTTGTCTATTGCTATATGATGTCACACCATAGGGCCAATTTTCCTCTGCCGTGCTTCCAAATTAATGCCCAGAGCATGGGTGTATTGCAGGGGCAAAATGGGCTCTAATGCTTTACTCCTGTTCTCCTCCTGAATAGCACTACACCCAAACTTTCTCCATGACTTTTCTGATGTCTGAAGAGGGTGCAAATGATTGCCAGAAGGCTTTGCACCTAGATTTCCTTCAACAGCACCAGAGGCAGTTCAAAGGCAAACTGTCCCCAGAAAAACCAGGTGCTACCACTCCATTGCTGGTATTAAGGGATAGGCTGGTATTGTGGGTGTAAGTTCTGCTCCTAAAAAACCACGTGGGAGGTTCCATCTGGGACCCAGCAGATCCAGGATCGGTCCTACTTCCGAGCTGTTCCATTGGACTCCCGCTGGAGTTATGGCGGAAGCCATAGAATCATAGAAAGGTTACAGCACAGAAGGAGGCCATTTGGCCCATCGAGTCCGCGCCGGCTCTAAGCAAAAGCAATCCAGCTGATCCCACTCCCCCCCGCCCTATCCCCATAGCCTTGCAATTTTTTTCCTTTCAAGTACTTATCCAGTTCCCTTTTGAAGGTCATGATTGAATCTGCCTCCACCACCCCCTCGGGCAGTGCATTCCAGATCACAACCACTCACTGTGTAAAAAAGGTTTCTCCTCATGTCACCTTTGGTTCTTTTGCCAATCACCTTAAATCTACGTCCTCTGGTTCTTGACCCTTCCGCCAATGGGAACAGTTTCTCTCTATCTACTCTGTCTAGACCCTTCATGATTTTGAATACCTCTATCAAATCTCCTCTCAACCTTCTCTGTTCCAAAGAGAACAACCCCAGCTTCTCCAGTCTATCCACGTAACCAAAGTCCCTCATCCCTGGAATCATTCTAGTAAATCTCTTCTGCACCCTCTCTAAGGCCTTCACATCTTTCCTAAAGTGCAGTTCCCATTGGCGGAAGGGTCAAGAACCAGAGGACGTAGATTTGGACACAATACTCCAGTCGTGGCCGAACCAGTGTTTTATAAAGGTTCATCGTGACTTCCATATTTTTGTACTTCACGCCTCTATTTATAAAGCCCAGGATCCTGTATGCTTTTTTAACCACTTTCTCAACCTGCCCTGCCGCCTTCAATGATTTGTGCACATATATTCCCAGATCTCTCTGTTCCTGTACCCCTTTTAGAGTTGTGCCCTCTAGTTTATATTGCCTCTCCTCGTTCTTCCTTCCGAAATGTATCACTTCGTAGTTTTCTGCGTTAAATTTCATCTGTTACGTGTCTGCCCATGCCACCAGCCTGTCTATAGCCTCTTGAAGTCTATCACTATCATCCTCAATGTTCACTACCCTTCCAAGTTTTGTGTCATCTGCAAATTTTGAAATTGTGCCCTGTACACCCAAGTCCAAGTCATTAATATATATCAAGAAAAGCAGTGGTCCCAGCACCGACCCCTGGGGAACACCACTGTACACCTCCCTCCAGTCCGAAAAACAACCGTTCACCACTACTCTCTGTTTCCTGTCATTTAGCCAATTCTGTATCCATTTATTCCATGGGCCGCAATCTTGATGACAAGCCTATTGTGCGGCACTTTATCAAACACTTTTTGAAAGTCCATATACACCACATTAACTGCATTGCTCTCATCTATCCTCTCTGTTACCTCATCAAAAAACGCTATTCGGTTAGTTAAACATGATTTGCCTTTAACAAACCCGTGCTGGCTTTCCCGAATCAATCCACACTCGTCCTAGTAACTGTTAATTTTGTCCCCGATTATCGTTTCTAAAAGTTTCCCCACCACTGAGGTTGAACTGAGTAGCTGGGTTTATCCTTACACACTTTTTTGAACAAGGGTGTAACATTTGCAATTCTCCAGTCCTCTGGCATCACTCCCGTATCTACCGATGTTTGGAAAATTATGGCCAGTACCTCCGCAATTTCCACCCTTACTTCCCTCAGCAATCTAGGATGCATCCCATCTGGCCCGGGTGACTTATCTACTTTAAGTACAGCTAGCCTTTCAAGTACCTCTTTATCAGTTTTTTGTCCATCCAGCCTACCCATTTTTAGCCTATCTTCCTTTACTGATACTCTGACAGCAACTTCTTGGTAAAGACAGATGCAAAGTACTCATTTAGTACCTCGGCCATCCCCTCTGCCTCCAAGTCCGTTGGAATGGCCTAGAAAGTCTGGCCCCTGGAACTCCAGACCTGCTCCCACACCCTGTTACCGCCCTCCGGCCATATATTGGGCCTTGGCTTTTGCAAAGGTTGAGGCCCTCGACAGTATGCGTGTAGGTTCAAGTCCCATACCAGGAGTTTGAGCTCATAACCTAGGCCGACATTCCAGTGTAATACTGAGGTGTCGTGTCAGATGAAATGTTAAACCAATGTTAAGTCTGCCTGTTCCACTGGTTCAGATGGACATTGAGGACCCCATGGAACTAGAAGAGCAGGGACTTCTCCCTCAACCATCTTACTATCTTTTTCTTTTTTCATTCTCGGGATGTGGGTGTTGCTGACAGGACCAGCATTTATTGCCCGTCCTGGTTTCTCTGACAGAGCAGTGGTGGGCCGCCTTCTTGAATCGCTGATAGTGGTCTGAAACAACTGAGGGGCTTGCTAGGCCATTTCAGAGGGCTGGTTAAGAGTCAACTACATCAAAAAGAGATTAACTGGTCGTTCATCTAGATACTGTTGGTGCCAATTGGCTGCTGCATTTTCCCGCATAAACCACAGTCACTAAATGTGATTCATTGTATGTAAAGCGCTTTAGAACATTTCTGAGATGTGGTCAGACACCATACAAGTGCAAGCTCTTAGCCGCTCGGTGGTACAATGCTGCTGCTTATTACTAGCAGTCTCCTTCCCTTTGCACATTGCAAGAGGATACAGTGTTACGGATGGAGCACAGGTCCCAGTTTTGGATTACAACATTCTGGTGGAATATGACTTCCCTCTGAACCTAATTTATGAGTAGCTCAGTAAGAATGTGATTTTAAAACAAACCCAGGAAAGAAACAGATGTAAGCTGCTGACTTGGAGAGGACTCTGGTCTGCCTTTACAAATGTTACACGTGGGACACTTACTTTTCTTATTATCACAGCAGGGCTGTCTTAAAGGGGCATTAATTTTAGCGGACAGAAAATGCTGTGGGTCGCACGGATCTCTGCGCCTGATATTGTCGGGAGAGCAAATTAGTAAAATATGCTCCGTTGTCTGTGCGGGAAGGTGCTGAGCAAACAAAAACCTGCTTGATCTCAAGTGCGGAATTATTGCCATTTGGCGCTCCTGCTCCGCTGGTAACGGCAGACAGATCTGGGAAGGAGCAGGTGGAAGTGTGTGTGACTCACAGGTAGGGTTGCCAACTCTGGTGGAGGCATTGCTGGAGGTTTGATCACATGATGTTCTGATCACATGCTATCTGGCCCAGTCTCCATCTCTTCCCCCTGGCCACTCTTGAACACCGCCGACTGCCGAGCCGCTAGAGGCAGGGCTCGGGAGAACCATGCGTCAGGCCATACTCCTCCGATCCATGTGCTGTAACTGCCTCAGGATCATCCGCTCGACCCACCCTGGCAGCAGCTCCGTCCGATACAATCTTCCTGGGGGGCGGCCATCAGCCGGGGCGGTGTGGGGGCGGCGAACAGCAGAGCTGGGGAGATGAATCACCGATCTTGGTGGACTCCCGCCAGAACCGGGAGGGTCGGGAACTCTACTCACAGGCCGAACATACGGTGAATCCGATGCTTCCTGAGCACCCACCAGACTCGGGACACACGGCAGCTGTGCGGTCCTGGTCCCAAGTGAACCCAATGCAGTGACCCTTGTTTAAGACTCTAACCACATCAGAGCAAAAGGGTAGCTGCAGGGTAAAGGAAGTGGCTTTCCAGCTGAGCGGTTCTCCCCTTCCCTCTGGGATTAACCTTGGGCTGGGCCTCCTTTGGCATAGGACTCAGGCCCAGCCTCTGTCTCACACCAGTTTTATGTGGTTTGGCAGCTGATGTGGTATGTGGCCGGAGACCAAGAGGAAGTAAAAGATTGCTATGGAGACGGAGCTGTCCCAGCATCCACGGCAGAACTGAATACTCTCTATTAAAACTACAGGGCCAGCGAGAGAAAACAGGTGGGCTGTGGGAACGACGGGTTGGGAAGGTGGGGGGAGGAGAGGATGGGGGGGAAAGAAAGAGGAAAAAAACCCAATGTGGATTTATACCGTCCTTTTCTCTCTTTATCCCGCCCCCCCGCCCCCCCCCCTCAATATAGCATAATATGAGTGATCCACAGAGATGAGGTTGGGAAAGGTTAAGGAAGGGGACAGAAGTATAGTCGAAGAGTGAGACTTTGTACCAACACAGAGATGGTTTTAGGATAGCATTCCAAAGAGCAGAAGTTAGTGATTAAAAGCACCCCAGTAATGGAGCAGAGGATGGACAGGAGGGAACGCAGACTGCAGCATTGGACGTGCGCTGGAGACTGACATAAGGCAGAGCAAGACTGTGGAGGGACGTTTTACTATGAGGACCTTGAGGTCGATAAGCTGGGACTGGTTTGGAGAAGGGAACCAGTGAGGTTGTTGAGGACAGGGTGATGAGCATTACAGGTCTTTGTTTGAGAGAGGACTTGACTCCAGAGTTGTGGATTAGCTGAAAAGTGAAGGAGGGGAGGGTGGTGAGGAGAGCATTTGAGTAATCGATGCTTGTAGTGACAGAAGGTGTGGAGTAGGCTTTTGGCAACAGAGGGGTTGAGGGAAGAGGAAAGCATTGCTCCAGAGGTGCAGGCTTTGAGATGGACTGGATGTGGGAATTGAAGAAGAAAAACAAGAGAAGAGAGACACCTTTATTCATGATGTGTTTCTACTGAACTTGAGGTTACAGTATTTGCCTCTATTTTATTGCAGTAAAAGTGGGAGCTGCCTTTTTCCTCCCAGCACGCATGGTTATGGAGTTGAGCAGGGCTGCGTACTCAAACACACACACTGAGCTCTGCTGACCGCCCTCCCGTCTCCTGTGATTTTTAAACCTTAGTCAGTCCCCCACCCCGGCCAATCTCCAAACATGTACAGCAGGAAAGCTCATTGAAGCAGAGACTACAGGGAGATTTACCTGAGTCTGCACTCTGACTCGCTGGAATATCTGCGCGCAGCTAACATCGAGGTGGGGGGAGCGTTCCTTAATGGGCATATGCTCCGACGCGGCCGTTCTTTCGACCCAAGAAAATCCTCCCCCCCAATAAGTGGGAATAATGGGGAACTACAACAACAACCATAACCGGCATTTATATAGCGTCATTAATGCAGTAAAACGTTCCAAGGCGCTTCACAGGAGCGTAATCAGATAAAATTTGACACCGAGTCACATAAGATGATCGTGTCCTCTCTCTGCCTTCTTTTCCCAAAGAGAAATACAGTTCTGTGAGTCTCTCCTCATAATTTTGGGCCCTGGGTCCTACAATCATCCTTGTCACTCTTCTCCGAGCCCTCTCCCAACGCACTGATGTCCTTTTGAAGGGTCTTTCCCAGAATTGCACACAAGTCCAAATTTAGTCTGACCAGTGACCTACACAAGGTCAGAATAACGTGTTCCAGATGCACTCCAGATTCAGGATATGATTAGCTCGTTGAGAAAAGCTCCATGTTGAATGGATACTCGGTGAATTTTTAAAATTTGTTCTTGGAATGTGCGCAGTATTTATTTCTCAGCTCTAGTTACCCCGAGAACATTAAGAGTCAGCCACGTTATTTGGGACTGAAGTCAGGTGTGGGCCACACCAGGTAAGGGTGGCAGGTTTATGGTGCCAACCGTAAATGACCAGATTTACTGAATTCAATTCACAACTTGCCATGGTGGGATTTGAACTCACAACCACTTGGTTGCAGTCCAGTACCAGAGCCGTTAGACTACTGCACCCGACTAAATTGTTCATATTCACACCTAAATCCTTCTCCTTTTCCACCTTTGCTAATGCTCATCCCTTTATTGTGTCCAAGATTTCCATTCCATTTATTTACATTAAAGTCCATCTCCCGTCAGTTATCGCATCATCTCAAGTGCCCAAGATCCATTTGAATACCAGTCTCTTTGATAATTCTTACTTGGCCACATGGCTTGGTGTCACGGAAAGCCCAGTGCAGATCATTGCGCAACCCCCTCCTAACAACTCAATAAGAAAGTATCACGACCTCAGGACGTCCCAAAGCTCTTTACAGCCAATGAGATACTTTTTGAAGTGTAGTTACTGTTGTAATGTAGGAAACGCAACAGCCAATTTGCTCACAGCAAGATCCCACAAACAGCAATGAGGTAATGACCGGATAATCTGTTTTAGTGATGTTGGTTGAGGGGTAAATATTGGCCAGGACACCGGGTAGAACTCCCCTGCTCTTCTTCGAAATAGCGCCATTGGATCTTTTACGTCCACCTGAGAGGGCAGATGGGGCCTCATTTTAACGTTTCATTTGAAAGACGGCACCTCCGACAGTGCAGCGCTCCCTCAGTATTGCACAGGAGTGTCAGCCTAGATTATGTGCTCAAGTCTCTGGAGTGGGACGTAAACCCACAACCTTCTGACTCAGAGGCGAGATTGCTACCAACTGGGCCAAGGCTAGAACTGCTTATAATACTGCCCTTCGCCCCTCACCCTTAACGGACTTCCAGTTCCACCTGCCCCGGGCCTCCAGTTACCTGGGCCTGGCTTTAGGGTTGCCGCCCGAGTTGGGATTGGGTGCTGCTCCCTCTCCTTCTCTTGCTCCAAGGAAGGCAGAATGTTATTAAGAGGCGTGGTTAACCCAGCTTCCACACAGCAAGTGAAGGGGCCTGGTTAAAATAGGATGATTTCATAGAACCACATTTGATATTATTTCCCCTCGCTGTCAGGTGTTATTGGCCTTTATTTGGTAGGTGTGCACACCGACATAGAATCATATAATAACGACTTGCATTTATATAGCATTTAGGGCTCAACTTTACATCGACACACTCCACCCTCTCATTACAGAACACTTGTGCGGGTTGGATAGGGCATGTTGAGACTCCTCGGATGATGTATCACTAGCTCTGGTTTGTCATCACTATCATGGAATTCCCTCACTAACTACAGGGCAGTGTAGTCTCTTTGGGCATTGACATTAGACTTTACAGGAACAGGAAAAGCCTAAAAGACCCAGCCTTTAATGTAGTAAAATGTCCCAAGGTGCTTCACAGAAGCGTAATCAAACAAAATTTTGACACCGAGCCAGATAAGATATTGGGACAGGTGATCAAAAGCTTGGTCAAAGAGGTAGGTTTTAAGGAGCGTCTTAATGGAGGAGAGAGAATTAGAGAGGCGGAGCGGTTTAGGGAGGGAATTCCAGAGCTTGGGGCCCAAGCAGCAGAAGGGGAAGGGAGTAGGGGTGCAGAAGAGGGCAGAATTAGAGGAACGCAGAGTTCTCGGAGTGTCCTAGGGCTGGAGGAAGTTACAGAGATAGGGATGGGCAAGGCCGTGGAGGGAGAGAATTTAGAGAAATCGGATTGAGTAAATGGCAAGAAGGCAGGTGTGTGGAAAAGTGATGGGTTCGCTGGGTCTTTTAGGCTTTTCCTGTTCCTGCAAAGTCTAATGTCAATGCCCAAAGAGACTACACTGCCCTGTAGTTCATGAGGGAATTCCGTGACAGTGATGGCAAACCAGAGCTAGTGATACATCATCCGAGGAGTCTCAACAAGCCCTATCCGACCCGCACAAGTGTTCTGTAACAAGAGGGTGGAGTGTGTCGATGTAAAGTTGAGCCCTAAATGCTGTGAACCATGCAGTCTTTTCACTAAATGTGCCAGTCAGCCCAAACAAGGGAAAGCATGCTGGGCGCTGAATGGTAAAACCTGTCCGCAGGTGTTGTTCCACGTGGCTGAATGTTCTTTGATGCGCTTTCAGCTTGTACCTTTTGTGTCATCATTGAGTTCCCAGCCCAACTCTTTAAGAGTTGAAGTGAGATCCAGGAATTTCTGAAACCTCCCACTCACAAGCTTCTGAACAGGTTCTGATGCATCTGGATTTGCGGAGCTTGTGCCTGCGTTGTTGGTGCTGTGTGCTTGGCATCGGTGCGTTTGCAGATGGCCAGTTAACCTTTTGCTAGCTGAGATGATGGATCTGAGATTTGATGGCTTTAACTTAGAGAATATTCCATGTTTTAGTCAAGTTGGTCAAATGCAATATTCCATGGTTGAAGTAGAACTAGGTGAGAAAAGGCATGCCCAGGAGATTAGAAGGCATCAGAGCCACATTGACCGCACCTGCCTTTATATCTGCCAAAACATATTGGCAGGCCTTGGCACGCCTGTCTGTGACGAGGAAAACTGCCTCCGCAGACTCTGGGTCAGCAGGGCTTTGCCACCTTCTGTAAGGATGCCTGTAGTCAACCTGAAATATAAGCACAGCACTTGCTCAAGGCCTGAGTGTTCCATTGGCAGGAGCAGAAAGTAAGAAAGGATTTTCATGACTTCAGGATGTCCCAAAGCGCTTTTACAGCCAATGAAGTGCTTTTGAAGTGTAGTCACTGTTGTAATGTAGGAAATGTGGCAGCTAATTTGGGCACAGCAAGGTCCCACAAACAGCAATACGATAATGACCAGATAATCTGTTTTAGTGATGTTAGTTGAGGGATAAATATTGGCCAGGACACTGGGGAGAACTCCACTGCTCTGCTTCGAAATAATGCAGTGGGATCTTTTATGTTCACCTGAGAGACCAGATGGGGCCTTGGCTTAATGTCTCATCCGAAAGACGGCGTCTCTGACACTGCAGCACTCCCTCAGTACTGCGCTGAAGTGTCAGTCCAGATTATTAGTTCAAGTCTCTGGAGTGGGGAAAAGTGCTACCAACTGAGCCACGGGCAATAGTGTTGACGTGGCTGCCAGTGATGAAAGCTAAAGCTGCCATAGCTTACTATTCTTGGCTGTAAGCCTCTGTTCTAGATATTTTTATTGGCGCTATTCAGGCAGTTTAAAAATGGCTACCACCGGCAGGAAAAGGAAGGCACTGCTCAGCCAGCAATGAGATAGAAGGCTGGATGGAGAAACTTCATCTTTAGAAACCCTTGCCTTCACAGTACTGTGGACACCTTGTTGCTCTGCTGAGGGAATGTTGCCAGTTGTGTTTTTTTTAATTGAGCAAGTGAGGTAATATCTTTAGTTCAAAGACCTCTTAAAGGACTGTTTTAGGAGATCTTAAAACAGCTATTGGGAAAGCAAGGGCACTCCCCAATGTGTAAAGGGAATGTGTTCAAGTTATTTAAAAGAGCTAACTCACAACATTTCTTCTTAACCAAATCCAAGTTTCCAAAACCAGCAACAATCCCTTTTTAAAAACCCAAACATGTTCAAAAATCTTACTGCAATCATTTACTTTTGCAATAATAAGACTGGTGCCAGTGCTGAATGTAGACTTTGGCTGCATGGCTTTTGCTAGAGTCTGTCCCTCTGCCACCTCTCACACAGAGACGGCCATGCAGCAATGTCATGGGGACACCACCACCTCCAAGTTACACACCATCCTGATGACCTATCCATCATAGTCTCTGGTTCACTATCCTGGAGTTCCTTATCCAACGCCATTGTGGAAGCTCCATCACCACAAGGATTGCAGCGGCTCAAGGCCCTGCACCATATTCTCGGGGTTACCAGGGATTATCAATAAATGTGGCCTTGCCAGTGTCGCCCACATCCCAGGAACAAATTTTTTAAAATCTGCTTTGTGGGAAGAAACTTTCTTCTTGGTTCTATCCTATCTCAGCCGTGTTAATTTTGAACCTAAGTAGCTTACTTGGATCATATCATCTCTGATCCCTTGTATTTCAAAGACCCGTCTCCCCTCAGTCATCTTTTTCCTGTTTGGCTGTTGGGCTATAGCAATCAACTGGGCAAGGCTGAGTTATCTTTAAGTAATAGGCACATATTCTTGAGTTTTGGTTTGTGGAGGAGGGAAACAGAGGGCAGAGGAAAAACCTTCAGGACCTTTCTTTAAGAGACTAACTGGGTGGGGGTAGAGTCTAAACAGATTGTACGTGGCCTAGGGAGGGAGCAGGTTTGTTGGGCCAAATGTCCTTGTTCCCTGCTTTCTTATGTTCTTGTTAATTTTAGTAATTGTGGGGGTGAAATTGGCCTTTGGCAGTCGTGCAAAACAGGCGATAGTGAATCGGCCCGTTTTACATCCCGCTGCAGTCAACGGAAAAGGAAATCGGGCGGGGTGTAAAGCGGGCGGCCGATTCGCTTTCGCCTACTGGCAAAGACCAATTTCACCCCCATAACTCTTGTTAGTGTTCTTTTTTTAAAGGCCAGTACTCATTGTCTGGACTCACCCCTGAAGATTGGCCCATACATGGCGCTATTATAGAGCTACTATGGAATCACTAACTTCACAAGAGGAGAGGAGCAAATTGGGGGCAGGGAGATTTGTTTCGTTCGCTGAAGACTGGATTCTTCTAATGTTTTCTGTCACAGATACAGGGAACTCACTAGAAATTCTTGCCTCCAACGGATCCACCAATTAATGAGAATCTTCAGGGTTTGGGAGAGTCTGAGTCCAGCTTGACGTGCAATGACTTTGAAGGAGGGGAATTCTAGGAATGTCTACTTGAGGGATGTTGCCATTGACAATCAAGCTGGATTACAACCTGTGCATTGGGGAAAGGGAGCTTACAAGAACCAAGTTTCAGATTATCTCAGCATCATCACACGTGGTGATATCTTAAACCACCCAGCTCCTGAGGCCCAGATAAAGGTGTTCGGCCAAATATACAACCATACTGTGGAGTGATGGAGTCCCACACGGGCATTTTGGAGTCTCCTTACAGATTAGGCACAAGTCTCCATCCAGTCTGGACCTGGTCATTCTGGGTTGGCCAGATCAGATGTGTTTTTAATAGATCAACCAAAGCCTTGAAATGTAGCTTTCCAAACAATTGCAGGAGAGCTTCAGGAACCTTCAGCAAGCGAGAGAACATTGGTCCAGGCCAGTGGGGAAACTCAACAACTATGTGCCTACCACCCTTGTCTCTGACAGCTTTGTGCCTCCACCATCTTCTGTCAGTACAAGCAAGGCTATGGAACATCTATTCCAAGCTAAAGGGCAGAATAGGCTGGAACCTAAGTTCTGACTAGTTGGAAGAAGATCTACGAGTTCTCATTTTTGTAAATAAAGCTTTAGCAGCAAATTACTCTGTTCTAATTTTTTTTTAATGTAACCCTGTAGTATTAACACAAATTGCACCCTCTCCCCCTAAGTTACATAAAGACTGACCAGAATATTAACAACAGATGTCAGGCCCTACTGCCAGCAGAGGAAAAGAGATGGTGAGAGGCCAAAAACATTGACTGCAAATGAAACTTAAGAGGGCTAAATAGAAACCGCGTTTAGAAGTCACTGTAGAAACCTGGAAATGTTACCTTTGATTTCATCTCCAGATTAAGGGCTCGCCTCAGTACAGTATAAATATATGTGCATTCGCTGCGACTCTGTCATTGAAACCAAAATTGCTGAGGCACCACGTTGCAATACCTTGAACCTGGCTGCATCTGGATTGCAATGGTCCCCACAGGCGCAAAACTCAGCTGTCTGCTCTTTGCAATCCTACGAGGCCCCCTCTGGGAGGTGACTAATTCCATGGCACGTGCTGCTGTTGTAAGGCGGTGTCTAATCAATCAAGACACCTATTCAATACAACTTAAACATACCTTAGGCCTTCTCCATTGTGTTGCTAGTTGAGCCCTGGAGCAGGGTTGAAATTCTCCTGCGGGGTCCCATGATTTATGAGTTGGACTCTTAAACTATAATTACTATTGCCTGGAAAGTATGTTGTAATTCGTGGCAATTATAGGAGGATAGAAGGTTGGTGCCATTTCAACCCTTTTTCCCTGCTGCATGAGGAAAGCACCAAACCCAAGAGGCAGTGGCCGGTTTCAAGCTTCTTGTTCAAATAACACTGATATAAAATTAAAGAGTCTGGGAAATTAGTCAACATAGAAAGGAAAGACTTGCATTTATATAGCGCCTTTCATGACCTCAGGATATCCCAAAGCATTTTATAGCCAATGAAGTACTTTTGAAGTGTAGTCACTGTTGTAATGTAGGAAACGCGGCAGCCAATTTGCACACAGCAAGATCCCACAAACAGCAATGAGATAAGGACCAAATAATCTGCTTTTAGATGTTTGTTGAGGGATAAATATTGGCCAGGGCACAGGGGAGAACTCTCCTGCTCTTCTTCGAATAGTGCCATGGGATCTTTTACGTCCACCTGAGAGGGCAGACAGGGCCTCATTTTAACGCCTCACCTGAAAGATGGCACCTCCGATAGTGCAGCACTCCCTCAGTACTGCACTGGAGTGTCAGCCTGGATGGTGTGCTCAAGTGTCTAAGTCAGAAGATTGCGGGTTCAAGTTCCACTCCAGAGGTGAGAGTGCTATCACTGAGTCAAGGCTAGCACTGCTCATAGTACTGCCCGTCACCCCTTTGCCCTGCACCCTTAGCGGACTTCCAGTTCCACCTGCCCCGGTCCTCTAGTTACATGGGCCTGGCTTTAGGGTTGTCGCACAAATTGGGATTGGGTGCTGCTCCTCCTCCTCTTGCTGCACTGGAGTGTCAGCCTAGAATTCGTGCTCAAGTCTCTGGAGTGGGACTTGAACCCACGACCTCTGACTTCGAGGCGACATGCATCAGATTATAGGGTGAATTTCCTCTCTGAATAGGAAACTACCTCACATGTTGGCTGAGCTTTACTGTTGGGGCAACATACTCGATTTGCAGAGTGGCCCTTGCACCCAACTTGATGACTCTTGGGAGTTGTGCGGTAGAATGCTTGTTGAGGATAATTTGCTGATCTTATAATGGTGTTTTAATGCCACTGAGTCAAATTTCAGGCAAAAAGGCAAGGCCTGTGCAAAGGGTCCAGTATTCAGCGAACAAGTCTTAACTTCCTTAAGCTGACTCTCAAAGCCTTCATTCCACCAGCCCAAATCATGGGGATGCAGAGCAGATTTTATGAGGCAGAAAGTCATGGGTTCAAGCCCCTGCGATTTGAACACATAATCTAGGCTGACTCTTCAGTGCTATACTGAGGGAGTACCAGACTGGTGGAGGTGCTTTTGGAGGAGACATTAAACTGAGGCCCCGTTTGCTTTCTCAGGTGGACTTAAAACGGACTTGTGCCGATCTGAGGCACGGTAAAAACAAGAGCTCAAGGCCCACAGTAGCTGTAACAGACTTGCTCAATACAGACGTCAACATTGCTTATAGAGAGCAATAGAGCTAAAAAATGGTGAATTTAGTGCTTATTAAGGTATGGGATGTTGGTGCTGGGGAACGGAGCACTTTCCCATTTCAGGCACTCAGTGTCAGCATCAGGCACTCCCAGGTCAGGTGCCACGTCGTTAGATAAGGAGCAAAGACCCCCTAGACTGGCCCAACATTGTACCTCAGTCCCAAGCCCAGAATTGTGCTCAATATTGCACTTGTGTAATATTTTCCCATGTCCCACACCAATCACCCTGTGGCCTCTCTGAGTAAATTAGGGATGCATATGGGGCCATTTTGTGCTGTAGGCCTGTACTCACTGGGAGCCATTTTGAAACTGGTCACAATCTATTTTGCATAGGAGCGAGAAGGTCTTCAGCCTATTATCCTAGGGTGCATTCACACCTGGGTCCAAGAGGTAACAGTCTGTTAACTCCTTTGCCACTTTATCTCCTAGTCATAAAGTTTAAAGGAGGTAGTAGCTGCTGCATTGAGACTGACTTAAGACACCCTTGGGAAGATTGGGAGAAAACACTCTTGACTTAGGTACCGGGGAAAGGAGGGTTACCAACTCCGGTTAGACATATTCCTGGAGGTTTCATCACATGACCTCCTGCCTCCAACCGCCCCGCCCCGCCCCGCCCCTACACTCCCGCCATTGGTCGCCCAACATGCCCATCCTCGCGGACCACAGCCTTCCCACGGCCAATTGGAAAGTGAATAGACTCTTCGTTATCCGATTGGATTATTCAATCAAACAACTTTCTTCCCGTCTCCAATATTTTTAAAACTAATAAACAAAAATGTTCAAAGAAAATGAAAAACGCACTTTTTGTAATTGTCCTGATGATTTTTCTCCCGAGTTGCTTCCAGTGTCCTGGAGATTAACCTTTAATTCCTGGAAACTCCAGGACAATCCTGGAGGGTTGGCAACCCTAGGAGAAAGCTATTGAAGGAGACAGTATGTATCAATCAAAGAGAGTATTGGATGTGTTCCTGGGGAGAGATAGAATTGGGGATATGGTGAGAAGCTAGGTAGGTACGGTTGTCCTTTGGAAAAAAGGGACCAGCTTGCTTATGTCTAAAAACCTTTTCATCTTTGTAAGTATCTTGTGCTCTTATTCTTGTGGTTTAAATGACAGTGTAGATTCAGGGACCTGCCTATTTGGGGTGGCCACCATGACTATTTACAATATCTAACTGAGTACGTAGTCACCTCAAGAATAGTCTGGTCGGAGCATTATGTGCACTGCTCATCTGTAAGATAGAGACAGGTCCCACTTAACACCAATGCTTATGATGTACATCAGTAACTGTGAACAGTGTACAAATTAGGGGGGTGATTGTTTGACCTGGTGCCCCCGCTGGGGAGTTGGCGAGGGGGGTGGGGGTGGTCAGACCATCAGGGCCATTATGTTGTAGCACAGACTTTGTCCTATACTCCCTGAGAGTGAGGAGTCGGACAATCACCCCTTTGTTTATCTTACCCCTCCGGGCGTGATGTTTAGGTACAGTATTAATGCGCTGACTCGGCCACTACCAGTTTAATGTTGTTCATTTTCAAGGGGCAACCCTAGTTCATAAGGCAATAGAAAACTTATTTTAAAATATAACTTCAGAGGTTTC
Source organism: Heptranchias perlo (assembly GCF_035084215.1). Classification (NCBI taxonomy): domain Eukaryota; kingdom Metazoa; phylum Chordata; class Chondrichthyes; order Hexanchiformes; family Hexanchidae; genus Heptranchias; species Heptranchias perlo. The sequence goes on from NC_090340.1 coordinate 10,654,857, forward strand.
TGGAAGACTAAATGCACTGCGTTGTACTGAGTTGGTACAGGTTTGAGCCTGCTGGATCTCGGCCTGGTCTGCAGTGCAGTAGCTACAATTGGCCTCAGCACCCTAAGGTTGGGGAAGAGGAGGGGGAGAGGATAATTAGCCATGGTTCCTGTGCATGAATGCTGTGCGGTGGTCCCTGCTGCAAGTTGTGTGTGTGTGTGCGCACGCACGCGTGTGTGTGTGTGTGTGTGTGCGAGTGCATATATGTGTGTGTTTGTGTGTGTGCAGCGTGGATACTGAGTGAGGACTCTGCTGTGATGTCCCCCATGGTAGAATAGTCAATTGGCACAGCTACTTTTACCATGTACCGAAAGCCACCAGTTCCCTTCGATCTGTACCCCAGCATATGTCACTCTGAGGAGAGGACGAGTGAGGGGAGTGGGGAAATAAAGACCACGCAGTGACATTTGCTTTTTTTTCTCTTCTGCGAAACTAGTTGCGGAAATGTCACCTTTTCTGTACGTTTGAAAGGTGCAGGTGAATCGCCACCACGTACTGACTATGCTTTTAGCGATCATTTCTATTGTTGGTTTCCAGAGATGTAGTCAGCAGGCTGAAACCAGCACAAAGCTACAATTCCCACATGTTGGCACAAAAATGCACTTTTAAAAATAAAGATCACATTTAAATGAAGTAACTTAATACTCCATATAACAAAACCGCATCACATGGCTGAATGGAGTGTTTTGGCCACAGGACTCTCAGAAAAAAACTGTGATGGGAACGAGTGATTAGGAAAGATCAGAGAAGCTTAAAGGGGAAGGAAAGTCTAGGGGGTTACATTTTGTTCAAAGTGCACCCCATTTTAGATCAGAAAAATGATAGTCTTGCCAGAAACTTGTTCTCCGATGTGTTGACCCTCTCGCTCTGCTAGACTGCTCCCAGGGAATACCCCCGAGTCCCGGAACAGCTCTGTAGGAAACGGTGGCGATGTTACTTCCAATAGGCCCGAAGGCCGGTTGGCCCTGGCGACCCCAACATTATCGTCTGGGGCGAGCTGCGTTTCAGGGTCAGGCAGCTGCCGGGCTTGTCTGAGGTCGTGACCCCCCCACACCTAGGGTAGCCAACTCTGATTGGACATGTTCCTGGAGGTTTCATCACATGACCTCATGCCTCCAACCGCCTCACACAGCCAAACATCCTTTTTCCCATCTCCAATATTTTAATAACTAAGCGTTCAAAGAAGATGAAAAAGCACACCATTTTTTTTTAATGCCTTGATGACTTTATTCCCGGAGTTGCTCGCAGAAGTGCCTGGGAGATAATCATTAACTCCTCGAGATTCCAGGACAATCCTGGAGGTTTGGCCACCCGATCCCCACCCATTACAATGGAGGCACTCACAGTTATTGACATTGGTGCCCAGGGCAAAATTGGCACTCTTGAAAAAAGTCAAAGAAATTTCAGATAAGAGTACATAAAGGGAGAGAAGGTGAGGCAATGGCCCCTCCATACTCCTGCCCCCAGAGACTTGCCTTCCCCTTTCAACTGAACAGTCCAGGAAGATGGAGGTTAAGGGGCACCTCTTCGACTAATATAACATTTTATGTGTACAGCTAAATAAACTCGGATCATTACTTCAAAGTATTTCATGACCAGCGGAAATAAATGGAAATTAGTGAAAAGTAAATTCTTCACTCAGAGTGAAGAATGTTTGGAATAATCTGCCAAACCAGGTAATAGAAACATTGGTTATTCCAAATACAAACAGACACCATGATGAGAGAGTCAAAGGAGGGGCTGGCTTCACTCAATCGTGATAGAGCAGAGCGTGCTGGGTTCAGTTGATCGGGTGAGAGCAGGGTGTGCTGGGTTCAGTTCATTGGGTTAGAGCAGGGTGTGCTGGGTTCAGTTCATTGGGTTAGAGCAGAGTGTGCTGGGTTCAGTTCATTGGGTTAGAGCAGTGTACTGGGTTCAGTTCATTGGGTTAGAGCAGAGTGTGCTGGGTCAGTTGATCAGATTAGAGCAGTGTGCTGGGTTCAGTCGATCGGGTTAGAGCAAAGTATGCTGGGTTCAGTTGATCGGGTTAGAGCAGAGTGTGCTGGGTTCAGTTGATCGGGTTAGAGCAGTGTGCTGGGTCAGTTGATCGGGTTAGAGCAGTGTGCTGGGTCAGTTGATCAGATTAGAGCAGTGTGCTGGGTTCAGTCGATCGGGTTAGAGCAGTGTGCTGGGTTCAGTTAATCGGGTTAGAGCAGAGTGTGCTGGGTTCAGTTGATCGGGTTAGAGCAGAGTGTGCTGGGTTCAGTTGATCGGGTTAGAGCAGTGTGCTGGGTTCAGTTGATCGGGTTAGAGCAGAGTGTGCTGGGTTCAGTTGATCGGGTTAGAGCAGTGTGCTGGGTTCAGTTAATCGGGTTAGAGCAGAGTGTGCTGGGTTCAGTTGATCGGGTTAGAGCAGAGTGTGCTGGGTTCAGTTGATCGGGTTAGAGCAGAGTGTGCTGGGTTCAGTTAATCGGGTTAGAGCAGTGTGCTGGGTTCAGTTGGTTGGGTTAGAGCAGTGTGCTGGGTTCAGTTGATCGGGTTAGAGCAGTGTGCTGGGTTCAGTTAATCGGGTTAGAGCAGAGTGTGCTGGGTTCAGTTGATCGGGTTAGAGCAGAGTGTGCTGGGTTCAGTTGATCGGGTTAGAGCAGTGTGCTGGGTTCAGTTGATTGGGTTAGAGCAGTGTGCTGGGTTCAGTCGATCGGGTTAGAGCAGAGTGTGCTGGGTTCAGTTAATCGGGTTAGAGCAGAGTGTGCTGGGTTCAGTTAATCGGGTTAGAGCAGAGTGTGCTGGGTTCAGTTAATCGGGTTAGAGCAGAGTGTGCTGGGTTCAGTTGATCGGGTTAGAGCAGAGTGTGCTGGGTTCAGTTAATCGGGTTAGAGCAGAGTGTGCTGGGTTCAGTTAATCGGGTTAGAGCAGAGTGTGCTGGGTTCAGTTGATCGGGTTAGAGCAGAGTGTGCTGGGTTCAGTTGATCGGGTTAGAGCAGAGTGTGCTGGGTTCAGTTGATCGGGTTAGAGCAGTGTGCTGGGTTCAGTTGATCGGGTTAGAGCAGTGTGCTGGGTTCAGTTGATCGGGTTAGAGCAGAGTGTGCTGAGTTCAGTTAATCGGGTTAGAGCAGTGTGCTGAGTTCAGTTAATCGGGTTAGAGCAGAGTGTGCTGGGTTCAGTTAATCGGGTTAGAGCAGAGTGTGCTGGGTTCAGTTGATCGGGTTAGAGCAGTGTGCTGGGTTCAGTTAATCGGGTTAGAGCAGAGTGTGCTGGGTTCAGTTGATCGGGTTAGAGCAGAGTGTGCTGGGTTCAGTTGATCGGGTTAGAGCAGAGTGTGCTGGGTTCAGTTGATCGGGTTAGAGCAGAGTGTGCTGGGTTCAGTTAATCGGGTTAGAGCAGTGTGCTGGGTTCAGTTGGTTGGGTTAGAGCAACGTGTGCTGGGTTCAGTTGGTTGGGTTAGAGCAACGTGTGCTGGGTTCAGTTGGTTGGGTTAGAGCAGAGTGTGCTGGGTTCAGTTGGTTGGGTTAGAGCAACGTGTGCTGGGTTCAGTTGGTTGGGTTAGAGCAACGTGTGCTGGGTTCAGTTGGTTGGGTTAGAGCAACGTGTGCTGGGTTCAGTTGGTTGGGTTAGAGCAACGTGTGCTGGGTTCAGTTGGTTGGGTTAGAGCAGAGTGTGCTGGGTTCAGTTGGTTGGGTTAGAGCAGAGTGTGCTGGGTTCAGTTGGTTGGGTTAGAGCAACGTGTGCTGGGTTCAGTTGGTTGGGTTAGAGCAGAGTGTGCTGGGTTCAGTTGGTTGGGTTAGAGCAACGTGTGCTGGGTTCAGTTGGTTGGGTTAGAGCAGAGTGTGCTGGGTTCAGTTGGTTGGGTTAGAGCAGAGTGTGCTGGGTTCAGTTGGTTGGGTTAGAGCAGAGTGTGCTGGGTTCAGTTGGTTGGGTTAGAGCAACGTGTGCTGGGTTCAGTTGGTTGGGTTAGAGCAGAGTGTGCTGGGTTCAGTTGGTTGGGTTAGAGCAGAGTGTGCTGGGTTCAGTTGATCGGTTTAGAGCAGAGTGTGCTGGGTTCAGTTGGTTGGGTTAGAGCAGAGTGTGCTGGGTTCAGTTGGTTGGGTTAGAGCAGAGTGTGCTGGGTTCAGTTGGTTGGGTTAGAGCAGTGTGCTGGGTTCAGTTGGTTGGGTTAGAGCAGAGTGTGCTGGGTTCAGTTGGTTGGGTTCGAGCAGAGTGTGCTGGGTTCAGTTGGTTGGGTTAGAGCAGAGTGTGCTGGGTTCAGTTGGTTGGGTTAGAGCAGTGTGCTGGGTTCAGTTGGTTGGGTTAGAGCAGAGTGTGCTGGGTTCAGTTGGTTGGGTTAGAGCAGAGTGTGCTGGGTTCAGTTGGTTGGGTTAGAGCAGAGTGTGCTGGGTTCAGTTGGTTGGGTTAGAGCAGAGTGTGCTGGGTTCAGTTGATCGGGTTAGAGCAGAGTGTGCTGGGTTCAGTTGGTTGGGTTCGAGCAACGTGTGCTCAATTTGGTTACCAATTCTTCGAACTCGGTTTCCACACAGTTACTGCGATTTCTCAAAGTGTTTCACCTCTTTCCCTGCAGATTTAAGTCTTCTCGGAGTGCTTGTCACTGCGGACTCGCTGTGTGTCCATCTGGAGGAGCTACATAATAAACTACAGTACAGACAGCGGGTCAGGTATATGGTAAGTGGCGCTTTGCACACACTCGCTCATAGACACTACGGTCCCTACCCAATCGGACATGTTGTGACTAGAATGAAGGAGATAGTTTGCCTGTACTGTACCTACCTGACACGTTGGGACTAGAATGAAGGAGATAGTTTGCCTGTACTGTACCTACCTGACACGTTGGGACTAGAATGAAGGAGATAGTTTGCCTGTACTGTACCTACCTGACACGTTGGGACTAGAATGAAGGAGATAGTTTGCCTGTACTGTACCTACCTGACACGTTGGGACTAGAATGAAGGAGATAGTTTGCCTGTACTGTACCTACCTGACACGTTGGGACTAGAATGAAGGAGATAGTTTGCCTGTACTGTACCTACCTGACACGTTGGGACTAGAATGAAGGAGATAGTTTGCCTGTACTGTACCTACCTGACACGTTGGGACTAGAATGAAGGAGATAGTTTGCCTGTACTGTACCCAATTAGCAATTCCCACCACGAGGTGATAAGTCCAGGAACCATCCTCTCTACCTACCCGTTTGTTGCTCATCAGCAGACATTTTTCCAGCTGATGTAAACTGGGTATTTGAGGTTCCTTAGTTTTGGGATGAGCCTTGAGGATTGGATCCCATGTGGTCATAGGGAGTTCCCACAAACTGATGAGGAAATGAGTCTATTCCCATGATCTAATTGAATGGCGGAACAGGCTCGAGGGGCTGAATGGCCAACTCCTGTACTTATGTAAATACACATGGCGGACGGCTGCCCAGAACAAGCTCGTTTCACATCAGTCAAGCATAAAGGGATACTGGTGTGAAGCAACTGAGGAGCCTCGTTTCCTGCTCAGATACTTGATTGAGGATGGGGGTTGTGTTGAGATGAAAAATCTAGGAGTTGCGATAAGAGCAGTAGCATATTGAAAAGAGCTGGAAAATTAAACCGAGTGGCCTGTAAATGTGTTTAATGGTTGGATGTGTTTTGCTTACAGAAGGATTACTTTCCAATTCACTACACTGTGAAGGTTCACTATGAAGATATTTATAGAACAATAAACGTTACTCACATGGTAGGTTTGAATGCATCAAGTTCATTCTTTTTCTATCCCATTTTTTCCTGCTTAGGCCAAGGTCTCTCTGGGCCATGAGTCCTTTCCCGGGCGGTAGTCCCACTATGCCTTCTGCTCACAGCCTCCATCAATGACACAGTTGAGTTGGGTTCTAGAAGGATACACAAGCTGTGTTGGGGAGAGTTCCCCTTTCCTCTCTTCCCCACCCACCACCCCCCCCACCTTATTCCCTGTGCAGAATTACCCTGAACACAAGTTGGGGTATTTTTATGTGGCACAAAAGTTTCTCTCCAAATCACTCCACTCCCCTCTCCTGAAGGCTTCTGCTATTGTTCTATAATTGGGTGTAAAATGAGGAGCTGACTGTCAGTTGTTCCAATAATAACAGTGGATTGGTTGCAGAATAAAAGAAACTACTTGAATTTCTACAGCACCTTTCACCGCCTCAGGACGTCCCAAAGCGATTCACAGCCAATGAAGTACTTTTGAAGTGTAGTCACTGTTGTAATGTAAACAATTTTACAACACCAAGTTATAGTCCAGCAATTTTATTTTAAATTCACAAGCTTTCGGAGGCTACCTCCTTCCTCAGGTGAACGATGTGGAAATCGTTCACCTGAGGAAGGAGGTAGCCTCCGAAAGCTTGTGAATTTAAAATAAAATTGCTGGACTATAACTTGGTGTTGTAAAATTGTTTACAATTGTCAACCCCAGTCCATCACCGGCATCTCCACATCATGTTGTAATGTAGGAACAGTGGCAGCTAATTTGTGCACAGCAAGGTCTGATTTATTACGGTTTAAAACAATTTGACTTACAGGAGCATTCAGTAGGTTCTGCAGCTTAAGATCTTGCAGACTGCCTGACCTGTTTAGTCTGGTGCTGATCAGTTGCTTAAATTGCACTACTGATACATTACGATCTTCATCTTGCAGACTGCCTGCCTTGTCCAGTTTGCCTCTAAGCAGTTGGTTAAACTTCAACATTGATACAACACTTCTAAATTTTTACACCGATCCATCATTGCACCTCTCACCTGCCAAAGCTGGGATCAGCTAACTCGGCTTGGACCAGGAATGGAACCCGAGTCAGTTCACAGCAGGTCAGTCAGCATCTGTCCAAGGGTTCTGCCCAAAACCCCAACCTCTGGACAGATGCTGTCTGACCTGCTGTGCATTTCCAGCATATCCAGTTTTTGTTTGACAGAGAAAACAGAGGTTAATGTTTCAGGTGGAGACCTTTTATCAGAGCTTATGCTTCAGCATCACCAGTATTCACCTCAAAAAAAAGCAGGCTGAATATACGCGACACTCCATGAATACTAACTGAGGATTGAAGAGAAACGCAAACACAGAAATCTGCCTCCCTTCGCTACTTCCCATAGAATCTTACTGCGCAGAAAGAGACCATTCGGCCCATCGTGCCTGTGCCGGCTCTTTGAAAGAGCTATCCAATTAGTCCCATTGCCCGGCTCTTTCCCCATAGCCCTGCAAATTTTCTCCCCTTCCAGTATTTATCCATTTCCCCTTTGAAAGTTACTATTGAATCTGCTTCCACCACCCCTTCAGGCAGCCCGTTCCAGATCATCACAACTCGCTGCGTAAAAAAAAATGTCCCCTCGTCTCCCCACTGGTTCTGACTTTGTTAAATTGGGGCACTTGGATGGATGTCCAATGATCTAAAATAGTCGAGTCAAAAAAGAGAAGGAGCTTGTGGGGAAGAAAGTTGGCTTTGAATTTGCATATTTGACACCAAAGAATGTAGCTGGTGAAAGGGGTTTCAAACAGCTTTGGGGCATTTTATACTAAAGAGGTCAACGAAACCACACGGGGCCTGGCCACAGATATATCTTGGCATGGCTGTCCTACTCCTTCTGCTTCTTTTTAAAAAGAAAAGTGGGTTTATTTTTTCAAATAAAGCCTGGAGTAAGAATTCCTCTGCTCACTTGTGTGTAGAGACATCGTAAATCAGTTAAAGATTTCCTCTGCTCTTGTTTATTCCAACTGATTTTGCTAGCGTTTCTGAACAGAAGTTGTTCTCACAAACAGAGCTGCGATGACGCTACGCAGAACCCTTCCCCACCCTGTTCTAAATCCCCAAACTTGGGGATGTTTTAGCAGCAGTAAGTGGGTATGGTGGTATAATGTCTAAGTTACTAGATGAATAACCCAGAGAACGTGAGTTCAGCAACCCATCAGGGCACTTCGAAAACTTGAATTTAATTTTTAAAAACCTGGCAATAAAAGCTGGTATCAGTAAAAGTGACAATGAAGCTGTCGGATTGTTGTAAAAACCCCAACTGGTTCACTAATGCCCGTTTAGGGAAGGAAACCTGCTGCCCTTACCTGGTCTGGCCTATATGTGACTCCAGTCCCACACCTTAATGTGGCTGACTCTTAACTGCCCTCTTAAGTGGACACTAAGTCGTGTTAAACAACTACAAAGATGGACTGCAGTGGTTCAAGAAGAAGGCCCACCACCACCTCCTCAAGGGTGGCAATAGGGACAGGCAATAAATTCTGGCCTTGCCAGCGACGCCCACATCCCGAGAATGAACGAGTAAAAAAAATGTTTTCCAAGGATACTTTGGATTGTTACCTCTCAGAAGGCCAGCTATTTTCTTTGACGTTGCTGTACATTTGTAAATGATGAGGCGGTCGGGGGGGGGGGGGGGCGAATGGGGTGGGAGGGGTGGTGAAAGACCTGTGGCCTTGTAACTCAACCTTCCAAACACACAGCCTAACCCCGGTTATAACTTCATACTCGGATAGATTGCTAGATACTGCTTTAAGGTGCAGCCGGGGGCCAGTAGAATCGTCCTTAACAAGCCACGGAATTAACTTTAATCGGTACTTTAGGCGGGAATATCCTCGGAGCTGCTCCCGCTCCACTGCCCGAAGTGCGACTGAAACCCCGGCAGAATGATCCAGCTGCTCTTACTGCCCGGTAGAGACAGAGAGAGAGGGAGCACCTGAGCTCAGAACGGGAAGGTAAAGGGCAGGTTTCCACTACTTGCCCTCCATACCAGAATGACTTGGATTTTATCACCATGGCGAACCTGGCTTCCCTTCCCCCATCACCCACGGGCAGTCAGGGGCGGAGAGAGCTTCACACGTGCCAGCCCGCACCTCCAACATTGACTGCCAGCAACCCCCGCAACCCCCCCCCCCACCTCCTCTCCTTCCCCTGGCCGGGATGGTCATTGCGTGAGACCTTTACTCCTCTGTGACTAAATGATTGGACATTTCCTTGAGAGAGCTTCCCATACTGTTACCGACGTGACGACAATCAGTCAAAAAGTAACTGATTGTGTGAAGCACTCGGTTTTGGTGTGATAAAGTGCTATATAAATAAAGATATTAGCAACAAGGCTTCCTTTTCCAGAGTCTTGACTTTTAAGCCAGTATTTCATTGGGAGCTCATTAACACGTACAGACTGTCTAGATTGTTGGATCACTCCATCCTTAGGAAATGAACATAATGTTCTGTAGTTCGGGACATGGGGTCGCTCCAGCCTTTGGAGCCCCTCCAGTTGGGGCCTGCAGTATGGTGCATCCCTGAGGCAGGGCCCGATTAAAGGGGATGAACAACTCCCTCCTGGCTGCGGGACCGGTGAATTTAGTCCGTAGCTCACTCCCTCCCCAAATCAGCACTGCTTAACTGTTTAAACTGGCCCCACTTTGAGTGATAAATGGTGCCTCAAATAAAAGTGAGGGATTCCTCCCCTTGCTCCTGATCTTGGATTTGTATCAAGTTGAGGCGAGGAGGCCATTGGGAATGAAGAACGGCATCGCTTGGGGTTTGCGATTCAAAATCTCCCCCTTGGATTTCATTTTCAGACAAGGGATAAGGTGCTTTCCAAATAAGTAATGTAAACATGACAGTCTTGGGCCTTCCAACCTGAGGAACGTTTTATGAGGGAGAATACTTCAGTCTTGAAGGCACAAGGACTGTCAATTTTGCTAGGGGAACTGTTTTGGACTGTCTCTAACCCTTTACTTATTCTGTTAGATACAAAATGTCCCAGGAAACTAAGCAATGAGTTGTGTGCGTGTGTGAGATTGTTGAGAAATGAGGGTGAATTGGAAGGTCTACATGTGTATCACTCAATTCACCCACCCTCAATGTAATGTCTTTCTTCTTTCATTCTAAACAGAGAAACAAAAGTTTTACTGAAATGGACCTGAAGTTGTTGTGGGTTTACATCAATTCTCAAGTCTTGGAGACAGTCCTTGAAATTCTCCCAAAAAGACACCCATCCAGAGCTTATGTGGAGAGCATTTCCACATTGTTTAATTATTTGAGGATGGATGTGGAAAAAGTGGTAAGTTCTACTTAGAAGGCAAAAGACTGACCTGCGATCGGGTTGAAGTACGTGAACACAAACAACAGAAGTGTATTTGCATGAATGGTGCACCCTCTTTGCATCCTCCTTAAACTTGAACTGATCCAAAACCCTGCTACCCGTATATCCTAACTTGCACCAAGTCCCATTCACCCATCACCCCTGTGCTCGCTGACCTACATTTGACTCCTGGTCTGGCAACGCCTCGATTTTAAAATTCTAATCCTTGTTTTCAAATCCCTCCATGGCCTCGCCCCTCCCTCTCTCTGTAACCTCCTCCAGCCTTACAACCCTTCAAGATCGCTGCGCTCTTCAATTCTTGTCTTTTGCATACCGCCAATTTTAATTTCTCCACCGTTGGCGGCCGTTCCTTCAGCTGCCTAGGCCCTAAGCTCTGGAATTCCCTCCCTAATTCTCTCCGCATCTCTACCTCCATCTCCTCCTTTAAGACGCTCCTTAAAACCTACTCTGACCAAGCTTTTGGTCACCTGTCCTAATATCTCCTTATGTGGCTCAGTATCAAATTTTGTTTGATAACACTCCTGTGAAGCACCTTGGGACGTTTTACTACATTAAAGGCGCTATATAAATGCAAGTTATTATTATGATACTAGTGGTAACACTACAGAGTGAAAAAGGCAGGCGATCCCCAATCACGACAGCTGCTAACTTCTCGTGAGCCGTGAGCCAAGCCTTAGATTTTCTTATTGAGTTGTTAGGAGGGGGTTGCGCAATGATCTGCACTGGGCTTTCTGTGACACCAAGCCATGTGGCCAGGTGAGAAGTATCAAAGAGACTGGCATTAAATGGATCTTGGGCACTTGAGATGATGCGATAACTGACGGGAGATGGACTTTAATGTAAATAAATATACGGTAGTGTACAATGGAATGGAAATCTTGGACACAATAAAGGGATGAGCATTAGCAAAGGTGGAAAAGGAGAAGGATTTAGGTGTGAATATGAACAATTTAGTCGGGTGCAGTAGTCTAACGGCTCTGGTACTGGACTGCAACCAAGTGGTTGTGAGTTCAAATCCCACCATGGCAAGTTGTGAATTGAATTCAGTAAATCTGGTCATTTACGGTTGGCACCATAAACCTGCCACCCTTACCTGGTGTGGCCCACACCTGACTTCAATCCCACATAACATGGCTGACTCTTAATGTTCTCGGGGTAACTAGAGCTGAGAAATAAATACTGCGCACATTCCAAGAACAAATTTTAAAAATTCACCGAGTATCCATTCAACATGGAGCTTTTCTCAACGAGCTAATCATATCCTGAATCTGGAGTGCATCTGGAACACGTTATTCTGACCTTGTGTAGGTCACTGGTCAGACTAAATTTGGACTTGTGTGCAATTCTGGGAAAGACCCTTCAAAAGGACATCAGTGCGTTGGGAGAGGGCTCGGAGAAGAGTGACAAGGATGATTGTAGGACCCAGGGCCCAAAATTATGAGGAGAGACTCACAGAACTGTATTTCTCTTTGGGAAAAGAAGGCAGAGAGGGGACACGATCAAGGGCTTTGAAGTAGAGAGGCGGAGATCACAGCGAAGTAAGCAGAGTGTTTGTTTTAATTTGGGCATTGAATACAAAACAAGAGGACACAGGTACAAAATTAACAAACTTTAGATGAAACTAGAAATTATGAAATTTAAGTGCCCCTCCTATCGTAGACCAGGGCGAGCAGGAGATTAAAGTCTCTTATGGTTGAATTTAGTAGGATATATAGGGATGAAAAATATTGGCCGTTTTTATGCTAATATTTTTTAAATTTATATTTCCGCCTTTGCAAAGTTTGTTTGGGTAACATCACTGTGGCCAATTTATAATGGAGGAACACTCCAGACTCCTGCCTGTTGGTTGGTGATGGGGATGGTGGTGCAGATTGAGATGGTAGCGAAGAGGGTGGTACTGTTTGCCACTCCAGGGCACCCTCTCCATAGGTCAGTATTACAGCATGCCTGGAAGGAGGTGGGGGAAGAAAACTTGAGGGTGCAGCCTGACCCGTTACTGCCACTTGCAGTGCCAGGCCTACGGTGTGTACTAGCTGCAGGCATCCTTGCAGCAGATGGCACAGCTCTCCATCTGGCTGCCTGTTGGACTAGAACCAGCATAGCCAATTCCGCATGTTCACTACCAGATGGTTACCTGTAAATGTGGGCAGGAGGGTACCAGCAGGTGGGTGCAGTCTCACCTGCTTGGTGCCTCCTTTGTTTCCCTTCCTCCTAGCAACGACAATGGCGTGTTCCCAACACCCATTGTTGGCAACCAAAGAAAATGGCAGCGCAGGAACATTTGGCGCAGAATGTCCTGACAGACCAGGCGAAAACAGGAAAGACTCAAGATAAAAGGTTCAGAAGAGGCCTCGAAATGCTGCTTTAAATTTTACTCCATGTCCCTTGAAGTGCACTTTCCTAACAATGCTCCCTCCAAGCCCTACGCAACAATTTTGTACGGGCGGGTAGATGACAGAGGACTAAACTGATGTAAACATCGGGCAAGAGCGTGGACGTCCAAGTCAGTGTTGGCCAATATGTTAGCTACGTGGCTAATTGGGAATCCAGATGTGGCTAATTCTATTTCTGATTAGTTAATAAAAATGAGTAACAGACACCATTGTTGGGCATGTGATCTCAATATCATATTCACACGGCGTATGCACGTGAACTTTTTGCGCATTTATTCGTAAAGTGATAGGACAGAAAGTAGAGTGTGTGAGTGTCATTTGATCATTGTGAGCCTGTTACTTCCTTGGTTACTGAAAGATGGTAGATGTTTGTTAAGTAATTATACACGTGAAATACATTTACCTGTATTGTGTACAAGGCGTTTTCCACTAAAATTAGTGCTTTGGCTCATCAGCAGTTTCTATTGGACAACGCTGGTCTAGATGACATCATCGGGGCCTAATTTTAGGGGGTTGCTTCTAGTGCCAGTGCAAAACCCGACCGGAACATTGGTTGGGGTGCTCAGTGGGCAGAAATCTGGCATTATGGACATCCTGTTTGACACCCAGTTAATCAGGTATAACCGATTGGAAAATCTACCCAGAAAAATCAAAATAGAAACACGGGCTCCAACTGTGGTTTAAATATTGTCCAAATTTCTCGTCTCCTCTGCCTGCGAGAGTTGAGTTGGGTAAAGTTGCCGCTATTTAGTGAATCCTTCTCTTTTCTTTGAACGTTTAGGTTGGAGATATTGAAGATGAGCGAGTGGAGGAAATACTATATCGTGTTAGTGACATGGACCCATGGAGCAGGACAAAGTCGATCAGGCCCAAGGCTTTATTCGATAACTGTTACTGGGTCATGAAGGAACTCTTCCGCTGTAAGTAGAGGCAGAATCGTCCTCATTTCAAGGCTGATCAGCATTCTTCGAACAACTGATAAGAAGGGTCATGAGGGGTTTTGATAGCGGATTAACAAAAATCTGTTCCCACTGGTGGGAGGGTCGGTAACCAGTGGACACAGATTTAAGGTAATTGGCAAAAGAAAGAGTGGGAAGATGAGATGTTTTTACCCAGCGAGCTGTGATGATCTGGAATGCACTGTCTGAAAGGGTGGTGGAAGCAGATTCAATAGTAACTTTCAAAAGGGAATTGGATAAATACTTGAACAGGAGAAAATTGTCGGACTATGAAGAAAGAGCAGGGGAGTGGGACTAATCGGATGGCTCTTTCAGAGGGCTGGCACAGGCACGATTGGCTGAATGGCCTCCTTCTGTGCGGTAAGATTCTGTGTGTGGAATGGTGGAACCGAGGGTCTCCAATGAGACCATCTCCAGGTCAGACCCACCCCCCCACTACATGGTTGGGATCACGTAGAGGGAAGTAGACCTGACCTGGGAGCATTGCTTTCGACATTTCAAAGCTACAAAGACTATTGGTGTTGGATGTGTTTAAAATATTCCAAAATATAGGGTTCCCAGCATTACACGGTGGGGGGAATCCCGGAGTTTGGTGCTCCAGGCAGGTAATGCATCTTGGCAAAACCTGGGATTTTCCATCCATTAAAATGAATGGCCGGTGGATGTGAGGCTGTTAAACTGTGGGGAGCACCACAGCCAAGCTTGACTCCTCCTCACCCAAAAAGGTGTTTATGAATTCACACTCCAGGGGGGCCGGGATTTTCCACAACATTAATTTTAATGGGCAGAAAATCCTGCAGGACCCGCTGACCGCCCTGCCCGAATTCCCCATAGGCTGGAAGCTCTAATTCACGCTCCTGAAGGCCACATAAGTCATGACCAGCAGGGGTCACTGGATAGCAACCAGGAGTGGCTGATTTCCTCCCCTTCCCCCCGGGGTACTGAGGCCAATATGTCGTGCCTTTACTGCTGAGACGATGCAGAATGGGGATCAGAACTGTGTGGTTTAGCTCGTCACTGAAAAGAAAGACTTGCATTTATATAGCTTTTGAAGTATCGTCACTGTTGTAATGTAGAAACGCAGCAGCCAATTTGCACAAAGCAAGGTCCCACAAACAGCAATGTGATAATGACCAGATAATCTGTTTCTAGTGATACTGGTTGACGGATAAATGTCAGCCAGCAGACCGGGGGAGAACTCTGTTGCTCTTCTTCAAAATAATGCCATGGGATCTTTTATAATCCACCAAGGCAACGGGGGTGATTTTAAACCCCAAAGAATGGGTGGGTTGGGGGCGGGTGGGAGTTGAAAATAGTTGTTTTTTGGGTCGCGACTGCAACCCGGCTTTATTTCCGGGTTTGACGTTGGCGCAGAAAAGTACAGGCTTCCCACTGGGAATGCAAAGTCCAAAAATTTAGCGGTCGCGGCCCAAAAAAGCAACTGTTTCAGCTCCCGCCCGCCCGTCCTTGGGGTTTAAAATCACCCTCAATATGTCTCCCACTACAGCACTCACGCAGTACTGCACTGAAGTGTTAGCCTAGGCTTTGTGCTTAAGTCTCTGGAGTGGGGCTTGAACTGATAATCTTCTGATTCAGAGATAAGAGTGTTACCAACTGAGCCACAGCAAAAGCCAAGCCACAGGGTAGCCATGAGCAATATTGCGAACCCAATGGTTTTGCCTCTGTTATTTTGCTTGGTAGATTTTGCTGATATTTTAAGTGTGTCGGGGCCTTGTAATCGTCTGTTAGTGCGTGAGTGGAGTTGTTGCTGATCCGCTGCCTTTGCTGTGGTACTTTATTACAGGTAACTGGGTTCCTTGAGCACCCGGCTTCTGCAGGGATGAATGAGTTCCACCATTGCTGCATGCTACTGAGAAAAAGCCCAACCACCTGCTTCTACATGTGCGAGCGCCTCCTTCTTCATCACGATCGGAATAATCCGAAACAGTTTCATCCACTCTCACCCAGCTCCTTGTGTGTATAGAGATGCAGGATGAAGTCGCGATTGGCTGGAAGAGTGGAAGGCACATGTTGACTTATACCTGCAGACAACAGCGACCTGCTTACTGACTCCCCCTCACCCTTTGGTTCTTTTTTTTTGATGTCCATGCATGTTCAACTTGTTCTGAGAGCAAGGCCCAAGCGATTTTCTGTCCATAACCCAGGAACACTGAGTCAGAAAACTTACACCCCTCACCCCCCCCAAAAAAAATCCTCTTTTCATTCAGAAAAAAAAAATCCGGTTGTTTACCAGAGCTCGAGTCTTGGCAGCACACAGTATAAGGAGAGCAATGGAGAAATGAAATGCTACCCGGCTGTGCGAGGGAATGATAGCAGAAAACTGGGATTGGATACAGAGAATCAGGCAGAGCATGGCAGGACGTGTATGGGTGTGTGCTAGAGGCTGGCCATTTACTAAGAAAGACCGATCTACCTAATCAGGTATTGGGAGAGAAGTCACAGTAAGGTGGAAACATTCAACCATATAAAACAAATATCTCCAATAAATCTGTACAAAGATGTCTGAGACAATGCATCGAAGTTTCCTTTGTTTTCATTCCCCAGCACTGACCTCAGTCACCTCAACAAACTCAAACTCACTACAGAGGGTTTCCATGGAAATTGTTTGACATTTGACCTTTTGCTGAGTAATAATGGCGATGTTTAGGGAGTCTTGTTGCACAATGAAAGTCAAACTCTTCTATTTTTCTTCCCGCTGGTTCTTTTCATGTCAGAGTAACAAATGTTTCGCACTCCTGCCTCATCTCCACTTCTACCATAAGGGATTGATCTTAGTGTCAGAGACCAGGAGGTATTGTGTGCATGTTTAGCTGTCAGTGAAAATGTTCAATCAATATTCTTCATACTTGTATGTTGTGATCAGATGATATATGGAATAATAAATGTACTGAGTATTTCTAGCGTGCTCCATTCTGTTTGTACCAATGATGCTGTGACCTCAATCTGTTGCATATAACAACCAAGTACACATATTACATCTGGATATGAACAAAATTCTACAGACAGGGGAAATAACTGCATGGCTAAATTTCATCTTACCAAGACTCTTGCCCATAGGGCTCCTGGATAGATACTTTACAATAGAGTGCATCACTGCCGCTTATCTGTGCGACTGCTGGATGGACATTTGCCCATATCGTCCATCGCTGACACTTGCGTGCAGGGTCACTGGATGCACACTGGCCTGTAGAGTCACGGGATGGGCACTTGTGGATGGACACTTGCCCATTGGGTCAGTGGATGGACACTTGCCCGTTGGGTCACTGGATGGGCACTTGCCCATTGGGTCAGTGGTTGGACACTTGCCCGTTGGGTCACTGGATGGGCACTTGCCCATTGGGTCAGTGGTTGGACACTTGCCCGTTGGGTCACTGGATAGACTGTTGTGGATGGACTCTGTGAGGTCCAATATCGGGTGCACCCCGGGTCTACCCGTTTGTTCCCTGCACCCAGTTCATGCCAGCAAGTTTGAGTCCATGACCGATTGTACTGACTCAGAGACCCTCTGACTTTTAAACGGACCTGTAGAATCCATGACCGATTTAACTGATCCATTGGTGAATTGGTGACTAGGGGTCAATTTTAAGTTGTCACTGTGAGGAGAGACGGTAGGGGTGATCTCTTTAAGCAAAGGGTTCTTGGAGCATGGAATGCTTTGCTACAGGGTGTAGTGAGGCAGACACCACTGCATTCTTGTAAAGGAAAAGTGAATAAATAATTGAAGCAGAAGAAGATATGGGGCTGTGGGGGAGAGCGGGGCAGTGGGATTATAGTGTGGGATCGATACAAGGCTGTGGGGGCGAGAGTGGGGCAGTGGGATTATAGTGTGGGATCGATACAGGACTGTGGGGGAGAGTGGGGCAGTGGGATTATAGTGTGGGATCGATACAGGACTGTGGGGGAGAGCGGGGCAGTGGGATTATAGTGTGGGATCGATACAGGACTGTGGGGGAGAACGGGGCAGTGGGATTATAGTGTGGGATCGATACAGGACTGCGGGGGGAGAGCGGGGCAGTGGGACTATAGTGTGGGATCGATACAGGACTGTGGGGGCGAGAGTGGGGCAGTGGGATTATAGTGTGGGATCGATACAAGGCTGTGGGGGAGAGCAGGGCAGTGGGATTATAGTGTGGGATCGATACAGGACTGTGGGGAGAGAGTGGGGCAGTGGGATTATAGTGTGGGATCGATACAGGACTGTGGGGGCGAGAGTGGGGCAGTGGGATTATAGTGTGGGATCGATACAGGACTGTGGGGAGAGAGTGGGGCAGTGGGATTATAGTGTGGGATCGATACAGGACTGTGGGGGCGAGAGTGGGGCAGTGGGATTATAGTGTGGGATCGATACAGGACTGTGGGGAGAGAGTGGGGCAGTGGGATTATAGTGTGGGATCGATACAGGACTGTGGGGGGGAGATCGGGGCAGTGGGATTATAGTGTGGGATCGATACAGGACTGTGGGGAGAGTGGGGCAGTGGGATTATAGTGTGGGATCGATACAGGACTGAGGGGAGAGAGTGGGGCAGTGGGATTATAGTGTGGGATCGATACAGGACTGTGGGGGAGAGCGGGGCAGTGGGATTATGGTGTGGGATCGATACAGGACTGTGGGGGAGAGCGGGGCAGTGGGATTATAGTGTGGGATCGATGCAGGACTGTGGAGGGAGAGTGGGGCAGTGGGATTATAGTGTGGGATCGATACAGGACTGTGGAGAGAGAGTGGGGCAGTGGGATTATAGTGTGGGATCGATACAGGACTGTGGAGAGAGAGTGGGGCAGTGGGATTATAGTGTGGGATCGATACAGGACTGTGGAGAGAGAGTGGGGCAGTGGGATTATAGTGTGGGATCGATACAGGACTGTGTGGGGAGAGTGGGGCAGTGGGATTATAGTGTGGGATCGATACAGGACTGTGGAGAGAGAGTGGGGCAGTGGGATTATAGTGTGGGATCGATACAGGACTGTGGGGGGAGAGTGGGGCAGTGGGATTATAGTGTGGGATCGATACAGGACTGTGGGGGGAGAGTGGGGCAGTGGGATTATAGTGTGGGATCGATACAGGACTGTGGGGGCGAGAGTGGGGCAGTGGGATTATAGTGTGGGATCGATACAGGACTGTGGGGGGAGAGTGGGGCAGTGGGATTATAGTGTGGGATCGATACAGGACTGGGGGGGGAGAGCGGGGCAGTGGGATTATAGTGTGGGATCGATACAGGACTGTGGGGGGAGAGTGGGGCAGTGGGATTATGGTGTGGGATCGATACAGGACTGTGGAGAGAGAGTGGGGCAGTGGGATTATAGTGTGGGATCGATACAGGACTGTGTGGGGAGAGTGGGGCAGTGGGATTATAGTGTGGGATCGATACAGGACTGTGGGGGGAGAGCGGGGCAGTGGGATTATAGTGTGGGATCGATACAGGACTGTGGGGGGAGAGTGGGGCAGTGGGATTATAGTGTGGGATCGATACAGGACTGTGGGGGGAGAGCGGGGCAGTGGGATTATAGTGTGGGATTGATACAGGACTGTGGGGGGAGAGTGGGGCAGTGGGATTATAGTGTGGGATCGATACAGGACTGTGGGGGGAGAGCGGGGCAGTGGGATTATAGTGTGGGATCGATACAGGACTGTGGGGGGAGAGTGGGGCAGTGGGATTATAGTGTGGGATCGATACAGGACTGGGGGGGGAGAGCGGGGCAGTGGGATTATAGTGTGGGATCGATACAGGACTGTGGGGCGAGAGTGGGGCAGTGGGATTATAGTGTGGGATCGATACAGGACTGTGGAGAGAGAGTGGGGCAGTGGGATTATGGTGTGGGATCGATACAGGACTGAGGGGGGAGAGTGGGGCAGTGGGATTATAGTGTGGGATTGATACAGGACTGAGGGGGGAGAGTGGGGCAGTGGGATTATAGTGTGGGATTGATACAGGACTGAGGGGGGAGAGTGGGGCAGTGGGATTATAGTGTGGGATCGATACAGGACTGTGGAGAGAGAGTGGGGCAGTGGGATTATAGTGTGGGATCGATACAAGGCTGTGGGGGCGAGAGTGGGGCAGTGGGATTATAGTGTGGGATCGATACAGGACTGTGGAGAGAGAGTGGGGCAGTGGGATTATAGTGTGGGATCGATACAGGACTGGGGGGGGAGAGCGGGGCAGTGGGATTATAGTGTGGGATCGATACAGGACTGTGGGGGGAGAGCGGGGCAGTGGGATTATAGTGTGGGATCGATACAGGACTGTGGAGAGAGAGTGGGGCAGTGGGATTATAGTGTGGGATCGATACAGGACTGTGGGGGGAGAGTGGGGCAGTGGGATTATAGTGTGGGATCGATACAGGACTGTGGGGGGAGAGTGGGGCAGTGGGATTATAGTGTGGGATTGATACAGGACTGTGGGGGGAGAGTGGGGCAGTGGGATTATAGTGTGGGATCGATACAGGACTGTGGGGGGAGAGTGGGGCAGTGGGATTATAGTGTGGGATCGAAACAGGGCTGTGGAAAGAGAGCGGGGCAGTGGGATTATAGTGTGGGATCGATACAGGACTGTGGGGGAGAGCGGGGCAGTGGGATTATAGTGTGGGATCGATACGGGGTGTGGGGGGAGAGCGGGGCAGTGGGATTATAGAGTGGGATCGATACAGGACTGTGGGGGGAGAGTGGGGCAGTGGGATTATAGTGTGGGATCGATACAGGACTGTGGGGGAGAGTGGGGCAGTGGGATTATAGTGTGGGATCGATACAGGACTGTGGAGAGAGAGTGGGGCAGTGGGATTATGGTGTGGGATCGATACAGGACTGTGGAGAGAGAGTGGGGCAGTGGGATTATAGTGTGGGATCGATACAGGACTGTGGGGCGAGAGTGGGGCAGTGGGATTATAGTGTGGGATCGATACAGGACTGTGGAGAGAGAGTGGGGCAGTGGGATTATAGTGTGGGATCGATACAAGGCTGTGGGGGCGAGAGTGGGGCAGTGGGATTATAGTGTGGGATCGATACAGGACTGTGGGGAGAGAGTGGGGCAGTGGGATTATAGTGTGGGATCGATACAGGACTGTGGGGAGAGAGTGGGGCAGTGGGATTATAGTGTGGGATCGATACAGGACTGTGGGGGGAGAGTGGGGCAGTGGGATTATAGTGTGGGATCGATACAGGACTGTGGGGAGAGAGCGGGGCAGTGGGATTATAGTGTGGGATCGATACAGGACTGTGGGGGGAGAGTGGGGCAGTGGGATTATAGTGTGGGATCGATACAGGACAGTGGGGGAGAGCGGGGCAGTGGGATTATAGTGTGGGATCGATACAGGACTGTGGGGGGAGAGTGGGGCAGTGGGATTATAGTGGGATCGATACAGGACTGTGGGGGAGAGCGGGGCAGTGGGATTATAGTGTGGGATCGATACAGGACAGTGGGGAGAGAGCGGGGCAGTGGGATTATAGTGTGGGATCGATACAGGACTGTGGGGGGAGAGCGGGGCAGTGGGATTATAGTGTGGGATCGATACAGGACTGTGGAGAGAGAGTGGGGCAGTGGGATTATAGTGTGGGATCGATACAGGACTGTGGGGGGAGAGCGGGGCAGTGGGATTATAGTGTGGGATCGATACAGGACTGTGGAGAGAGAGCGGGGCAGTGGGATTATAGTGTGGGATCGATACAGGACTGTGGGGGGAGAGCGGGGCAGTGGGATTATAGTGTGGGATCGATACAGGACTGTGGGGGAGAGTGGGGCAGTGGGATAGATTAGTTTTGGGTAGCTCCAGCAAAGAGCTGGCACAGACCTTTGATGGGCTGAATGGTCTCCTTCTGTAAACTTCTATGGCTCTATGAAGCGTTCAGCATCATGTCCAACTTGGAATGTGTAGTGAGGGCCCTGGGAGCTGATGGTGAGGACATTTTACTTGGAGACAGAAACAGGAAAATATTTTGAAGAGATGAGTTCAAGATTTTAAAATATCGCTGAGACTGAGTAGCACAGCTCTGTTAATTCTGGTGGCATCTGCCCATCCCCCCACACAGCCACCTCACAAAGCCCAGGACACAGTATTGACAAAGGCTCCAGATCAAACATTGAAAATGGAAAAAGCAACAGGCATAATCGCCTTTTTTAATTTTCAAAGTTATTGAAACCAAATGGATTGATTTTGCGTGATGAATCCCTGATGTGCAGATTAGCCCGAGAGCGTTGGCTTAATGTTTCTCAGTTGTTACTCAAGAGTTACGCTCAACAGAATCAACTTGAACATGCAGTCTGCAAAATTAACCCTGCTCTTTGACCCTCTGGAGGATGAAGCATCCCCCCACCCCTCTCTGCTGAAGTTGGGGATTCAGGCTTGAGCACGGATACTCAACAACAACAACTTGCATTTATATAGCGCCTTTAAAACGTCCCAAGGCGCTTCGCAGGAGTGCAATCAGACAAACATTGACACCGAACTGAAGACGGAGATTTTAGGACAGGTGATTAAAAGCTTGGGCAGGGAGCTGGGTTTTTAAGGAGCGTCTTAAAGGAGGAGAGAGAGGTAGAGGCAGAGAGGTTAAAGGAGGGAATTCCGGAACTTAGGACCTCGATGGCTGAAGGCACGGCCGCCAATGGTGGGGCGAAGAGAATGGGGGATGCATAAGTGGCCAGGATTGGAGGAGCGCAGAGATTTCGGAGGGTTGTAGGGCTGGAGGAGGTTACAGAGATAGGGAGGGGCGAGGCCATGGAGGGATTTGAACAGGAGGATGGGAATTTTAAAATCGCTGGATTCTCAGCTGGACCTACCATCTGATGCTTTGCCCAAATATCCATTCTTCAAATATAAACCAGAACAGTGAGTATTGGTGGCTAATTGACCACACCAAAGCTTGATATCCACTCTCACAGCAGGAGTTATTGGAGGGTGATCAGAAGCAGGAAGCTGGGCTGACTTTCCTCCGCTCCCCCTCACCCCCTTCTTCACCATCACTGCCTCCTCAGCCGAGGTCAGCTGACTCAGCATACTCGAACCTGGGATTATTATGGGCTGTATGGCTCACTGACACAACATGCAACACAGATAAAAACAAGCGCTCAGTGGCATTTTTAATTTCTTAAAAGAAACATAATGGCCCAGAAATTGCTCGGTGCGATGAACTAACAGTGCTGGCCGCTCCATAGATTTATACTAACCCACTAACTTACTGGGTGCAATTTTTTTTTTATTCGTTCATGGGATGTGCTGTTGAGCTCACCGTTCCTTTTTAAGCAATTTCTGGGCCAATGGCCCAGATTTTCCTGTCAAAATAACTGTGAGGCTAACGGCACTCACCGTTATTCATGCGCATATCACACGGCAACTTCAGGCGAGGGCAGATGCGCAGTTAAATGTGAAAATCCGGAAGTTGCTGTCTGAGATGCGCCACTTCATGTTTAGCTTCGCGAAAACGGCATCTCGCTGTCTGACTCATCATTCAAGTGCATTGAACGGTGTGAAGTTCCTGTCTTTGTATGGTCGATACAAACTAAACTCGCCATAGAAAGTTAGGGCTTGTCCACTTCAGTCTAAGTAACGGTGTGATCAGTCAAACAACCTCTCTGGCACTGAAAATTAACTAATACAAGTGTGGAGTCTCTCCTTCAGCTTTGAACTGATGTTGAGGATTTTTTTTTATTCGTTCATGGGATGTGGGCGTCGCTGGCGAGGCCGGCATTTATTGCCCATCCCTAATTGCCCTCGAGAAGGTGGTGGTGAGCCGCCTTCTTGAACCACTGCAGTCCGTGTGGTGAAGGTTCTCCCACTGTGCTGTTAGGAAGGGAGTTCCAGGATTTTGACCCAGCGACAATGAAGGAACGGCGATATATTTCCAAGTTGGGATGGTGTGAGACTTGGAGGGGAACGTGCAGGTGGTGTTGTTCCCATGTGCCTGCTGCCCTTGTCCTTCTAGGTGGTAGAGGCCGCGGGTTTGGGAGGTGCTGTCGAAGAAGCCTTGGCGAGTTGCTGCAGTGCATCCTGTGGATGGTACACACTGCAGCCACAGTGCGCCGGTGGTGAAGGGAGTGAATGTTTAGGGTGGTGGATGGGGTGCCAATCAAGCGGGCTGCTTTGTCTTAAAATGTAAATTTTTAAAAACTTTTTCTTTCTGTCTCTTTTTTTTTCTCTCTCTCTTAATCCAATCTTTCCCTCTCTTTATTTCTCCTTCTGTACTTTGAATTCACTGTTCTAACTTACACTTGCTGGTTCAGACTCTGCGCTGCTCATTTAACAATCCTTCAATCTGATTGGTTAAGGAGATACCCAGTTGCTTGCCCCGTTCACACGGGTCCCAGATGCCCTGTAGGGGGCACCGCGCTGATTCCATCTCCCACTTCCAGCAACTTGCAGTGCAAAATCTCATGGAGATTAAACGGGTACAGGCAAGTCTAACTAATAGTGGGTGCTGTTCGTTCACCAGTAACAGCAAACTCTGACCCATTCTCTTCTCCCTTGTTTTGTTTCCCCTCCCACGGTGGATTGGCAGCCTGCTGCTGGGATTGGCTCGTGCCGCCCTATCAGTGGCTGGGGAGGGGTTAACTCGCCCATTTGTCCCTTTCTTCCCTTCCTGTCGGAAAGCCTATCCTCTGAAGCGGCCGGGCGAGGTGGGAATGGGGGATCAGCCAACTATCCCTCCTCCACCCTTCTCTTCGGCCAAACCAGCTTCTCAGCTTTTCTGCTTCTTTGTCTCCCCTCCTCTCCTGAGAGCAGTGACTCTCTCCCGCCTCTGGGTACAGCTCCAAGAGCCCAAGTGCTCAATATTCATGTGTGAGCTTTGACCGTGAGCTGGCAAGCTATCCAACCATGGGGGACCTCTCAGCTGAGTCTAATCATGTCCTTAGCCAGCATTGATGATCTCAGCAGGAGTCACCAGATAGCACTGGGATGCTGGAAACCTGCCCAATTTGCCCCTCACTAACCAGGGGCTCTTGGGCCAATTGTCCCAGTTCCAACCTGGCTTAGATCCGATAAGTCTGCACACACTGGGGAGGGGCCCTGGTCTGTATGGTTCACACATGCAAAACGTCTTTGAAATCAGGATCTTCTTCTTGGTTCAGTTCCAATGCTGAATACAAACCAACCCTTTAAAACATATAACCAGCCTGTGAGAAAGAACTTTGTGTGGGTCAGATCTACAGTGAAAACAGCCAAGGACAGAAAACTGTTAAATTTGGGAATATATCACACTTAAATTGTTAATTTTAAACAATGCCAGTGAATGGGAATTGATATGTATGTTGAAATTTTATGTCTGAATCAAATTTGTGGTTAAATGAAGTTGACTGTTCTGTAAAGTAGATTCGAGGGTGGGGAGCTGGCTGGGGCAGTGGATTAGAACATTGAGCCTAGATTCATATCCAGCCCAGACTGAGGAGTTAGAGGTCGCTCTCTGTTGCTTTCTCTCTCTCTCGATCTTTCTCTCCACCCCCATTCCCTTATGCTCTGTTTCTCTCTCTGTTTCTCTCAGTTTCTCTCTCTCTCGCTCTTTGCCTCTATCCCGTTCCCTTCTGCTCTGTCTCTATGTTTCTCTCAATTTCTCTCTCGTTCTCTATTCTCCCTCTCCTTCTCTCTCGCTCTTTCTCTCTACCTCATTTCCTTCTCTCCCTCTCGATGTTTCTCTCAGTTTTTATATCTCTGATCCCCTTTCCTTCTCCTCTGTTCCTCATAGCTTCTCTGTCTCCCCCACTCTCCTCTGTCTCTCTCTTAGTTTCTCTCTCTCTCTGTAGGTTATAGATGACCCAAATAAAGGCATTTTGGGCAATCTCAACCCAATTGCTAATGGCTGTGGGACAATAAGTGCTTAAGAGGGTCTCTCAGGTCAATCCCTAATGAGTGCTGAGTTAGCTGATCTCAGCTGGGGGGAGGGGGCAGGAGGGGGGAGTGGGGAGGGCAGTGACACTATAGTTAGCCTCAATGCCTGGATTAGGGAAAGGAAAAATCAGCCAGGGGTCCTGCTCCTGATTGCACTTTGGTGACCCCTGTTACAAAGTGTGCACATGTGGATATTGGATGAGGTCTCGGCTGTGAGGCTCAGCCTGGGGGAGGGGGTGGAAGGCTTGCTGACATGAATATACATATGAACATTCAGCCCATCAAACCAGCCCCAGCCAGACATGGTGCAGCCTCTGCTGTTCTCGCTGTCCACGGTCCTAATGGCTAGAGGGCAACACTGGATACCCACATTATGTCTGTCTCTCACCCTACCCTCCATCGTTCTCTATCTCTCGCTGCTACGGAAGACGGGGTGAAACGGAGAGACTTGGCCAAAGGAAAAAAAAATCGAGACGCCCCCTCCCTGTGTAGAGCGGATTGGTCAAAGTCCGTGCTGACCCCTGCACTCTGAGAAGTGCACTCCTTTAATGGAAAAACAGCAGACAGGCAGATGGTCAAAGTGACACAAGGAAAAGAAACGTCAGGACAAACACGTGGAATTCTGTATCTTGAAAGCTTTCCAATAACAATAATCCCAAAGGAGCTTCCAGATGGGAGACATGAACCAAAGGGTTTGGATGCCAAATCATATTACTTCTCAGGCAACGATCAGGATTTTGCTGGTAACCACTTAATTTCTAATTAATCAATCTAATATTTACAACTTGGAATAAACTCTTCAAGTGTCTGCCATGGCTCAGTGGTAGCAGTCTATCCTTTGAGTCACAGGGTTGTTATCAGAGAGAGAGAGGAGAGAGAGAGAGCGAGAGAGATAGGGAGTGAAAGAGGAGAGAGAAAGATAGAAAGAGTGAGAGAGGAGAGAAAGAGATAAGGAGAAAGAGAGATAGAAAGGGAGAGGAAGAGAGAGAGAGAGAGAGAGGGAGATATTGTACTATAGCTATTAGGACTTGCATTAGTGGCTTGTGACCACAAACAACAAGAACAGCAGAAAAAAATTAACTTAAAAGAGGGAAGTCCTGGAAGAATTGTACCATTATTCAAGACTGACCTCTGAGTCAGAAGGTCGTGGGTTCAATTCCCACTCCAGAGACTTGAGCACATAATCCAGGTTGAGGGAGTGCTGCACTGTCGGAGGTGCCATTTTTCGGATGAGACATTAAACCAAGGATCCGCCTGCCCGCTCAGGTGGACGTAAAAGATCCCATGGCACCATTTCGAAGAAGAGCAGGGGGAGTTCTCCCCGGTGTCCAGGCCAATATTTATCGCTCAACTAATATCACTAAAAAGCAGATTATCTGGTCATTTATCTCGTTGTTGTTTGTGGGATCTTGCTGTGCACAAATTGGCTGCTGCTTTTCCCACATTACAACAGCGACTACACTTCAAAAGTATTTAATTGGCTGTGAAGCACTTTGGGTCACCCTGAGGTCGTGAAAGATGCTATTTAAATGCAAGTCTTATTTTTTTTGCTGACAAGATTTACATTATGAAATGTAACACATGAAAGAGTTTAGCACTGAGTTTGTTTAAAGTATTACATTGGGTAGGTCCCCAGGTTTGATCTTCAGGCCAATGCTAAGTTGGCCAGTGTCAGCCGGGCTAGAATTGAGGCTTTCTACGTGGAAGGCAAAGCTTACATTTGTGACAAATACTTGAGAAATGATAGCATCCAAGTCAACGATATTTTGATAATATTGACAGAACACACAGTGTAGACCAAGCCTATGTGGGATAATTGATTCCAGTTTCAGTAGAAGAGGCATGTGCTAGTCCTTGAGTTCGATCTGTTATCCGTGGAAGTAATGTAAAAGAAATACAGCCTCTGTGAAGAAAAAAATAGGCACAGGGTGTAGAAGGGAGGGCTGTAGCCACTTTGACCCACAAAACGCATTTTGCAGGAAATCAAATTGTAAGGTGATCAGAGGTTCGTCGGGCAAGGGAAACAAATCAGCCAGGGTTCCCACTCCTGATCTGTGACTGGGGCTGGAAAGAGCGTGCACACGGAGAACAGAGGTGCGATTCCCTCTGTGGTTGAATAGTCAGTCGCCCCTCACTCTCCAGGCACGCACATGAAGGATGGCCAGCCAGGTGAGGCACCGGAGCCCTGGAAGTGAGTTCAAGACACAAATTTGGGGGGAAAACTAAGATTGGAGGAATTTCAGCACAAAAGCAAGTCATTCAGCCCATCGTGCCTGTGCTCCGCTCTGGAGTGCGAATTTTAATTCCATCTCTATGCTCCTTCTCCACAATGGATGGCTTCAATAGTCGCTTGTGGTGATATATTCCACACTCTAATAATCCTGGGTGTGAAAATCGTCTTTCTGGCCTCTGCCTGTGCCTCCAGCACTAATCCCGAGTTCGAGCCGTTTGTCACCCATCCACCATCCAGTGGAGTTACCACACCCTCTACGGTGGGCCGCAGTGTTGTGACACGAACGTGTGAAGCTGTGCTCGGGCAACGGGTGGACCTGAAGCACGAGGCTTGGCAAGGTCCCTTACACCCACCCAAGACACTCAGACATTATCCTTCTTTTAAAAGCAGAGCCACAAGGCCCAGAACTCCAATAAGAAACTTGGTTTTGTGGTTTAGGGTTAACTGCGACCATCTCAGTCGGGTTATTACTGTAATATTTATGTTCGTTTCATTATCACAGCGTGTAAGCTGAAAACTGCTGTTAGAAATGGCCAGGCCAAGAAGACTGGAGATTGTCAGAAGCTGCCAACAGTCTAAGGATTAATATGTAAAATAATTTCCTGTAGTGCACACAGAATTTTGAGCTCAATTAAGGGCAATGGGAAGTCTAAGGGAGGGACTCTTGATTTAAAGTACTCCCTCCACTTTGCACTGGAAAATAGGAGCACAAAACAGGAGACGGCCATTCAGCCCCTCAAACCTGCTCCGCCATTCAATTAGATCATGGCTGACCTGCACCTCAACTCCATTTACCTGTCTTTGCTCCATGTCCCTTGCTCCCCTTACCCAACAAAAACCTCTTGATCTCAGTCTTGAAAATTTCAATTGACCCCCAGTATCCACAGTCTTGTCGGGGAGTGAATTCCAGATTTCCACTACCATTTGTGTGAAAAAGTGCTTCCTGATTTCACTCCTGAATGGCCTGTCTCTAATTTTAAGATTATGCCTCCTTGTTCCTGATTCTCCACCAGAGGAAAAAGTTTCTCTGTATTTGCCCTATCGAATCCTTTTAACACTTAAAACTCCTCAATCAGATCAGCCCTCAATCTCCTATACACAAGGGAATACAAGCCAGGTTTATGCAACCTGACCTCATAATCTAACCCTCTCAGCCCCGGTATCATTCTGGGGAATCTGCGCTGCCCCCCCTCCAAGGCCAATATATCTTTCATGAGGTGCGCTGCCCAAAACTGAACCCAGTACTCCAGATGGGGTCTGACCAAGGCTGAAGCATCACTTCCTCCCCTTTGTAATCCAGCCTCCTTGAGGTAAAGGCCAACATTTGACACATTCAGAAATATATATGCCAACTTTTCTTCATAAAAATGTCAAACATTTGCCTCCGTGAGATCTGGAAGTTTGGGCCCATCGACCCTGTGAGGCTGAACCATAACACGACCCAAATTCTTAGACTGGAATCATATCCAGTTGTTGCCGATCTTTCCCAGGGCTGGGCTGCTGTATTGGCTTTCAGGCAGGTCCAGACTCATGGCCACTTTTATTTTGAATGGAGCTACTCTGTGAGGCTCCTTGATGGCCTAGCAGGGAGGACCAGCTTGGTTGGGCTCTCCATGGCAGGAAGAAATTGGCATTTTTAAGAAAATCATCAGTGTGTACAATTGTCAAAGTATTTTTTCAACACAAAATGGGGGAAAGCTTTGAATCTAAAGAAAGAAAGAACTTACATTTTTATAGCAACTTTCACAACCTCAGGACTTCCCAAAGCATTTCATAGCCAATGAAGTACTTTTGAAGTGTAGTTACTGTTGTAATATGAGAAACACAGCAGCCAATTTGCTCACAGCAAGATCCCACAAACATTAATTTGATAATGACCAGATATTCTGACTTTAATGGAGGAAGAAATATTGGTTCGGACATCAGGGAGAACTCCCCCACTCTGCTTTGAAATAGTACCATGGATCTTTTACATACACCCAACAGAGCAGATAGGGCCTCAGTTAAACATCACATCTGAAACACAGCACCTCCAACAGTGCAGCACTCCCTCAGCACAGCATAGGGTGTCAGCCGAGATTTTGTGCTCAAGTCTCTGGAGTGGGACTTAAACCCATAACCTTCTAACTCAAAGGTGAGAGTGCTACCAACTGAGCCACGGCTGTCACCTTTGCATCATGACCTTCCCTTTATGCTTACCTCTGGGTCTCAGCTAGTGCTCTATTCACCTTTTTCATTTTACATCTGCTTCAGCTCTACTCCATGATTTTCCTTTTCTCCAATAGTCTCAGTAAGGTTTCTGAGTTCTCTTTCTGAGTTTTACTGGTGCCAGTAACAAGGCTCCAGGAGGGAATGATCAGCCAACTCCTTGGTTATTGGAGATACTATGAAAGGAGCATTTAAGGAGAACTTGGCTCACCTCTCCTGCCTTCACTGTTTTATTTGTCCAAGTACAACAATAAGGGAGAGCTATTTCCTTGTGGCCATTGGAGGTGTGAAGCGCCTGCGATATTTAATGATACACTGGGGATCTTTGTACCGTGAAAAGAACATTAACATTTCTGTGCTCCCTGTCAATATTGTGCAGAAACACGTGAACCAAGGACACATGGGGTACAGGGCCCACAGAGGGTACATGGGGTACAGGGCCCACAGTGGACACAAGGGGTACAGGGCCCACAGTGGACACAAGGGGTACAGGGCCCACAGTGGGTACATGGGGTACAGGGCCCACAGTGGGTACATGGGGTACAGGGCCCACAGTGGGTACATGGGGTACAGGGCCCACAGTGGATACATGGGGTACAGGGCCCACAGTGGGTACATGGGGTACAGGGCCCACAGTGGGTACATGGGGTACAGGGCCCACAGTGGACACATGGGGTACAGGGCCCACAGAGGGTACATGGGGTACAGGGCCCACAGTGGACACATGGGGTACAGGGCCCACAGAGGGGACATGGGGTACAGGGCCCACAGTGGACACATGGGGTACAGGGCCCACAGTGGGTACATAGGGTACAGGGCCCACAGTGGGTACATGGGGTACAGGGCCCACAGTGGATACATGGGGTACAGGGCCCACAGTGGACACATGGGGTACAGGGCCCACAGTGGGTACATAGGGTACAGGGCCCACAGTGGATACATGGGGTACAGGGCCCACAGTGGGTACATGGGGTACAGGGCCCACAGTGGGTACATGGGGTACAAGGCCCACAGTGGGTACATGGGGTACAGGGCCCACAGTGGGTACATGGGGTACAGGGCCCACAGTGGGTACATGGGGTACAAGGCCCACAGTGGGTACATGGGGTACAGGGCACACAGTGGACACAAGGGGTACAGGGCCCACAGTGGACACATGGGGTACAGGGCTCACAGTGGGTACATGGGGTACAGGGCCCACAGAGGATACATGGGGTACAGGGCCCACAGTGGGTACATGGGGTACAGGGCCCACAGTGGATACATGGGGTACAGGGCCCACAGTGGACGAATGGGGTACAGGGCTCACAGTGGATACATGGGGTACAGGGCCCACAGTGGGTACATGGGGTACAGGGCCCACAGTGGATACATGGGGTACAGGGCCCACAGTGGGTACATGGGGTACAGGGCCCACAGTGGGTACATGGGGTACAGGGCCCACAGTGGATAAATGGGGTACAGGGCCCACAGTGGGTACATGGGGTACAGGGCCCACAGTGGATACATGGGGTACAGGGCCCACAGTGGGTACATGGGGTACAGGGCCCACAGTGGACACATGGGGTACAGGGCCCAAAATGGATACATGGGGTACAGGGCCCACAGTGGGTACATGGGGTACAGGGCCCACAGTGGGTACATGGGGTACAGGGCCCACAGTGGGTACATGGGATACAGGGCCCACAGTGGGTACATGGGGTACAGGGCCCACAGTGGGTATTTGGGGTACAGTGCCCACAGTGGGTACATGGGGTACAGTGCCCACAGTGGGTACATGGGGTACAGGGCCCACAGTGGGTACATGGGGTACAGGGCCCACAGTAGGTACATGGGGTACAGTGCCCACAGTGGGTACATGGGGTACAGGGCCCACAGTGGGTACATGGGGTACAGGGCCCACAGAGGATACATGGGGTACAGGGCCCACAGTGGACACATGGAGTACAGGGCCCACAGTGGGTACATGGGGTACAGGGCCCACAGTGGGTACATGGGGTACAGGGCCCACAGAGGATACATGGGGTACAGGGCCCACAGTGGACACATGGAGTACAGGGCCCACAGTGGGTACATGGGGTACAGGGCCCACAGTGGATACATGGGGTACAGGGCCCACAGTGGGTACATGGGGTACAGGGCCCACAGTGGGTACATGGGGTACAGGGCCCACAGAGGATACATGGGGTACAGGGCCCACAGTGGACACATGGAGTACAGGGCCCACAGTGGGTACATGGGGGACAGGGCCCACAGTGGACACATGGGGTACAGGGCCCACAGTGGGTACATGGGGGACAGGGCCCACAGTGGACACATGGGGTACAGGGCCCACAGTGGACACATGGGGTACAGGGCCCACAGTGGGTACATGGAGGACAGGGCCCACAGTGGGTACATGGGGTACAGGGCCCACAGTGGATACATGGGGTACAGGGCCCACAGTGGGTACATGGGGTACAGGGCCCACAGTGGATACATGGGGTACAGGGCCCACAGTGGATACATGGGGTACAGGGCCCACAGTGGGTACATGGGGTACAGGGCCCACAGTGGACACATGGGGTACAGGGCCCAAAATGGATACATAGGGTACAGGGCCCACAGAGGATACATGGGGTACAGGGCCCACAGTGGACACATGGGGTACAGGGCCCAAAATGGATACATGGGGTACAGGGCCCACAGTGGGTACATGGGGTACAGGGCCCACAGTGGGTACATGGGGGACAGGGCCCACAGTGGGTACATGGGGTACAGGGCCCACAGTGGGTACATGGGGTACAGGGCCCACAGTGGGTACATGGGGTACAGGGCCCACAGTGGATAAATGGGGTACAGGGCCCACAGTGGGTACATGGGGTACAGGGCCCACAGTGGGTACATGGGGTACAGGGCCCACAGTGGGTACATGGGGTACAGGGCCCACAGTGGATACATAGGGTACAGGGCCCACAGTGGACACACGGGGTACAGGGCCCACAGTGGGTACATGGGGTACAGGGCCCACAGTGGATACATGGGGTACAGGGCCCACAGTGGGTACATGGGGTACAGGGCTCACAGTGGGTACATGGGGTACAGGGCCCACAGTGGGTACATGGGGTACAGGGCCCACAGTGGGTATATGGGGTACAGGGCTCACCGTGGGTACATGGGGTACAGGGCTCACAGTGGGTACATGGGGTACAGGGCCGACAGTGGGTACATGGGGTACAGGGCCCACAGTGGATACATGGGGTACAGTGCCCACAGTGGATACATGGGGTACAGGGCCCACAGTGGATACATGGGGTACAGGGCCCACAGTGGATAAATGGGGTACAGGGCCCACAGTGGACACATGGGGTACAGGGCCCACAGTGGGTACATGGGGTACAGGGCCCACAGTGGATACATGGGGTACAGGGCCCACAGTGGACACATGGGGTACAGGGCCCACAATGGACACATGGGGTACAGGGCCCACAGTGGGTACATGGGGTACAGGGCCCACAGTGGACACATGGGGTACAGGGCCCACAGTGGACACATGGGGTACAGGGCCCACAGTGGGTACATGGGGTACAGGGCCCACAGTGGGTACATGGGGTACAGGGCCGACAGTGGATACATGGGGTACAGGGCCCACAGTGGACACAAGGAGTACAGGGCTCACAGTGGGTACATGGGGTACAGGGCCCACAGAGGATACATGGGGTACAGGGCCCACAGAGGATACATGGGGTACAGGGCCCACAGTGGACACATGGGGTACAGGGCCCAAAATGGATACATGGGGTACAGGGCCCACAGTGGGTACATGGGGTACAGTGCCCACAGTGGGTACATGGGGTACAGGGCCCACAGTGGGTACATGGGGTACAGGGCCCACAGTGGGTACATGGGGTACAGGGCCCACAGTGGGTACATGGAGTACAGGGCCCACAGTGGACACATGGGGTACAGGGTCCAAAATGGATACATGGGGTACAGGGCCCACAGTGGGTACATGGGGTACAGGGCCCACAGTGGACACATGGGGTACAGGGCCCAAAATGGATACATGGGGTACAGGGACCACAGTGGGTACATGGGGTACAGTGCCCACAGTGGGTACATGGGGTACAGGGCCCACAGTGGGTACATGGGGTACAGGGCCCAAAATGGATACATGGGGTACAGGGCCCACAGTGGACACGTGGAGTACAGGGCCCACAGTGGGTACATGGGGTACAGGGCCCACAGTGGACACATGGGGTACAGGGCCCACAGTGGGTACATGGGGTACAGGGCCCACAGTGGATACATGGGGTACAGGGCCCACAGTGGACACATGGAGTACAGGGCCCACAGTGGGTACATGGGGGACAGGGCCCACAGTGGGTACATGGGGTACAGGGCCCACAGTGGATACATGGGGTACAGGGCCCACAGTGGGTACATGGGGTACAGGGCCCACAGTGGGTACATGGGGTACAGGGCCCACAGTGGGTACATGGGGTACAGGGCCCAAAATGGATACATAGGGTACAGGGCCCACAGAGGATACATGGGGTACAGGGCCCACAGTGGGTACATGGGGTACAGGGCCCACAGTGGGTACATGGGGTACAGGGCCCAAAATGGATACATAGGGTACAGGGCCCACAGAGGATACATGGGGTACAGGGCCCACAGTGGGTACATGGGGTACAGGGCCCACAGTGGGTACATGGGGGACAGGGCCCACAAAATGGGTACTTGGGGTACAGGGCCCACAGTGGGTACATGGGGTACAGGGCCCACAGTGGATAAATGGGGTACAGGGCCCACAGTGGGTACATGGGGTACAGGGCCCACAGTGGGTACATGGGGTACAGGGCCCACAGTGGGTACATGGGGTACAGGGCCCACAGTGGATACCTGGGTTACAGGGCCCACAGTGGTCACAAGGGTTACAGGGCCCACAGTGGGTACATGGGGTACAGGGACCACAGTGGATACATGGGGTACAGGGCCCACAGTGGACACAAGGGGTACAGGGCCCACAGTGGGTACATGGGGTACAGGGCCCACAGTGGATACATGGGGTACAGGGCCCACAGTGGACACAAGGGGTACAGGGCCCACAGTGGGTACATGGGGTACAGGGCCCACAGTGGATACATGGGGTACAGGGCCCACAGTGGACACAAGGGGTACAGGGCCCACAGTGGGTACATGGGGTACAGGGCCCACAGTGGATACATAGGGTACAGGGCCCACAGTGGACACAAGGGGTACAGGGCCCACAGTGGGTACATGGGGTACAGGGCCCACAGTGGGTACATGGGGTACAGGGCCCACAGTGGGTACATGGGGTACAGGGCCCACAGTGGGTACATGGGGGACAGGGCCCACAGTGGGTACATGGGGTACAGGACCCACAGTGGGTACATGGGGTACAGGGCCCACAGTGGGTACATGGGGTACAGGGCCCACAGTGGGTACATGGGGTACAGGGCCCACAGTGGATACCTGGGGTACAGGGCCCACAGTGGACACAAGGGGTACAGGGCCCACAGTGGATACATGGGGTACAGGGCCCACAGTGGACACATGGGGTACAGGGCCCACAGTGGATACCTGGGGTACAGGGCCCACAGTGGACACATGGGGTACAGGGCCCACAGTGGGTACATGGGGTACAGGGCCCACAGTGGATACATGGGGTACAGGGCCCACAGTGGACACAAGGGGTACAGGGCCCACAGTGGGTACATGGGGTACAGGGCCCACAGTGGATACATGGGGTACAGGGCCCACAGTGGGTACATGGGGTACAGGGCTCACAGTGGATACATGGGGTACAGGGCCCACAGTGGATACATGGGGTACAGGGCCCACAGTGGATACATGGGGTACAGGGCCCACAGTGGACACATGGGGTACAGGGCCCACAGTGGGTACATGGGGTACAGGGCCCACAGTGGATACATGGGGTACAGGGCCCACAGTGGGTACATGAGGTACAGGGCCCACAGTGGGTACATGGGGTACAGGGCCCACAGTGGACACATGGGTACAGGGCCCACAGTGGATACAAGGGGTACAGGGCCCACAGTGGACACATGGGGTACAGGGCCCACAGTGGGTACATGGGGTACAGGGCCCACAGTGGATACATGGGGTACAGGGCCCACAGTGGACACAAGGAGTACAGGGCCCACAGAGGATACATGGGGTACAGTGCCCACAGAGGATACATGGGGTACAGGGCCCACAGTGGGTACATGGGGTACAGGGCCCACAGTGGATACATGGGGTACAGGGCCCACAGTGGGTACATGGGGTACAGGGCCCAAAATGGATACATGGGGTACAGGGCCCACAGTGGACACATGGAGTACAGGGCCCACAGTGGGTACATGGGGTACAGGGCCCACAGTGGACACATGGGGTACAGGGCCCACAGTGGGTACATAGGGGACAGGGCCCACAGTGGGTACATGGGGTACAGGGCCCACAGTGGGTACATGGGGTACAGTGCCCACAGTGGGTACATGGGGTACAGGGCCCACAGTGGATACATGGGGTACAGGGCCCACAGTGGGTACATGGGGTACAGTGCCCACAGTGGGAACATGGGGTACAGGGCCCACAGTGGGTACATGGGGTACAGGGCCCACAGTGGGTACAAGGGGTACAGGGCCCACAGTGGGTACATGGGGTACAGGGCCCACAGTGGACACATGGAGTACAGGGCCCACAGTGGGTACATGGGGGACAGGGCCCACAGTGGGTACATGGGGTACAGGGCCCACAGTGGATACATGGGGTACAGGGCCCACAGTGGGTACATGGGGTACAGGGCCCACAGTGGATACATGGGGTACAGGGCCCACAGTGGATACATGGGGTACAGGGCCCACAGTGGGTACATGGGGTACAGGGCCCACAGTGGGTACATGGGGTACAGGGCCCACAGTGGATACATGGGGTACAGGGCCCACAGTGGGTACATGGGGTACAGGGACCACAGTGGATACATGGGGTACAGGGCCCACAGTGGGTACATGGTGTACAGGGCCCACAGTGGGTACATGGGGTACAGGGCCCACAGTGGGTACATGGGGTACAGGGCCCAAAATGGATACATAGGGTACAGGGCCCACAGAGGATACATGGGGTACAGGGCCCACATTGGGTACATGGGGTACAGGGACCACAGTGGGTACATGGGGTACAGGGCCCACAGTGGGTACATGGGGTACAGGGCCCAAAATGGATACATAGGGTACAGGGCCCACAGAGGATACATGGGGTACAGGGCCCACAGTGGGTACATGGGGTACAAGGCCCACAGTGGATACATGGGGTACAGGGCCCACAGAGGGTACATGGGGTACAGAGCCCACAGTGGATACATGGGGTACAGGGCCCACAGTGGACACAAGGGGTACAGGGCCCACAGTGGGTACATGGGGTACAGGGCCCACAGTGGATACATGGGGTACAGGGCCCACAGTGGATACATGGGGTACAGGGCCCACAGTGGACACAAGGGGTACAGGGCCCACAGTGGGTACATGGGGTACAGGGCCCACAGTGGATACATGGGGTACAGGGCCAACAGTGGGTAAATGGGGTACAGGGCCCACAGTGGACACATGGGGTACAGGGCCCAAAATGGATACATAGGGTACAGGGCCCACAGAGGATACATGGGGTACAGGGCCCACAGTGGGTACATGGGGTACAGGGCCCACAGTGGGTACATGGGGGACAGGGCCCACAGTGGGTACATGGGGTACAGGGCCCACAGTGGGTACATGGGGTACAGGGCCCACAGTGGATACCTGGGGTACAGGGCCCACAGTGGACACAAGGGGTACAGGGCCCACAGTGGATACATGGGGTACAGGGCCCACAGTGGACACATGGGGTACAGGGCCCACAGTGGATACCTGGGGTACAGGGCCCACAGTGGACACATGGGGTACAGGGCCCACAGTGGGTACATGGGGTACAGGGCCCACAGTGGATACATGGGGTACAGGGCCCACAGTGGACACAAGGGGTACAGGGCCCACAGTGGGTACATGGGGTACAGGGCCCACAGTGGGTACATGGGGTACAGGGCCCACAGTGGGTACATGGGGTATAGGGCCCACAGTGGATACATGGGGTACAGGGCTCACAGTGGATACATGGGGTACAGGGCTCACAGTGGATACATGGGGTACAGGGCCCACAGTGGATACATGGGGTACAGGGCCCACAGTGGATACATGGGGTACAGGGCCCACAGTGGGTACATGGGGTACAGGGCCCACAGTGGATACATGGGGTACAGGGCCCACAGTGGGTACATGGGGTACAGGGCTCACAGTGGATACATGGGGTACAGGGCCCACAGAGGATACATGGGGTACAGGGCCCACAGTGGGTACATGGGGTACAGGGCCAACAGTGGATACCTGGGGTACAGGGCCCACAGTGGACACATGGGGTACAGAGCCCACAGTGGACACATGGGGTACAGGGCCCACAGTGGGTACATGGGGTGCAGGGCCCACAGTGGATACATGGGGTACAGGGCCCACAGTGGGTACATGGGGTACAGGGCTCACAGTGGATACATGGGGTACAGGGCCCACAGTGGATACATGGGGTACAGGGCCCACAGTGGATAAATGGTTACAGGGCCCACAGTGGATACATGGGGTACAGGGCCCACAGTGGATAAATGGGTACAGGGCCCACAGTGGATACATGGGGTACAGGGCCCACAGTGGACACATGGGGTACAGGGCCCACAGTGGGTACATGGGGTACAGGGCCCACAGTGGATACATGGGGTACAGGGCCCACAGTGGATACATGGGGTACAGGGCCCACAGTGGGTACATGGGGTACAGGGCCCACAGTGGATACATGGGGTACAGGGCCCACAGTGGGTACATGGGGTACAGGGCCCACAGTGGACACATGGGGTACAGAGCCCACAGTGGACACATGGGGTACAGGGCCCACAGTGGGTACATGGGGTACAGGGCCCACAGTGGGTACATGGGGTACAGGGCCCACAGTGGGTACATGGGGTATAGGGCCCACAGTGGATACATGGGGTACAGGGCTCACAGTGGATACATGGGGTACAGGGCTCACAGTGGATACATGGGGTATAGGGCCCACAGTGGATACATGGGGTACAGGGCCCACAGTGGATACATGGGGTACAGGGCCCACAGTGGGTACATGGGGTACAGGGCTCACAGTGGATACATGGGGTACAGGGCCCACAGAGGATACATGGGGTACAGGGCCCACAGTGGGTACATGGGGTACAGGGCCCACAGTGGATACCTGGGATACAGGGCCCACAGTGGACACATGGGGTACAGAGCCCACAGTGGACACATGGGGTACAGGGCCCACAGTGGGTACATGGGGTGCAGGGCCCACAGTGGATACATGGGGTACAGGGCCCACAGTGGGTACATGGGGTACAGGGCTCACAGTGGATACATGGGGTACAGAGCCCACAGTGGATAAATGGGTACAGGGCCCACAGTGGATACATGGGGTACAGGGCCCACAGTGGATACATGGGGTACAGAGCCCACAGTGGATACATGGGGTACAGGGCCCACAGTGGGTACATGGGGTACAGGGCCCACAGTGGATACATGGGGTACAGGGCCCACAGTGGGTACATGGGGTACAGGGCCCACAGTGGATACATGGGGTACAGGGCCCACAGTGGGTACATGGGGTACAGGGCCCACAGTGGACACATGGGGTACAGAGCCCACAGTGGACACATGGGGTACAGGGCCCACAGTGGGTACATGGGGTACAGGGCCCACAGTGGACACATGGGGTACAGGGCCCACAGTGGGTACATGGGGTACAGGGCCCACAGTGGACACATGGGGTACAGGGCCCACAGTGGGTACATGGGGTACAGGGCCCACAGTGGATACATGGGGTACAGGGCCCACAGTGGACACATGGGGTACAGGGCCCACAGTGGGTACATGGGGTACAGGGTCCACAGTGGATACATGGGGTACAGGGCCCACAGTGGGTACCTGGGGTACAGGGCCCACAGTGGACACATGGGGTACAGGGCCCACAGTGGGTACATGGGGTACAGGGCCCACAGTGGATACATGGGGTACAGGGCCCACAGTGGACACATGGGGTACAGGGCCCACAGTGGACACATGGGGTACAGGGCCCACAGTGGGTACATGGGGTACAGGGCCCACAGTGGATACATGGGGTACAGGGCCCACAGTGGATACATGGGGTACAGGGCCCACAGTGGGTACATGTGGTACAGGGCCCACAGTGGATAAATGGGGTACAGAGCCCACAGTGGGTACATGGGGTACAGGGCCCACAGTGGATACATGGAGTACAGGGCCCACAGTGGGTACATGGGGTACAGGGCCCACAGTGGGTACATGGGGTACAGGGCCCACAGTGGACACATGGGGTACAGGACCCACAGTGGATACATGGGGTACAGGGCCCACAGTGGACACATGGGGTACAGGGCCCACAGTGGGTACATGGGGTACAGGGCCCACAGTGGGTACATGGGGTACAGGGCCCACAGTGGATACATGGGGTACAGGGCCCACAGTGGATACATGGGGTACAGGGCCCACAGTGGGTACATGGGGTACAGGGCCCACAGTGGACACATGGGGTACAGGGCCCACAGTGGACACATGGGGTACAGGGCCCACAGTGGGTACATGGGGTACAGGGCCCACAGTGGATACATGGGGTACAGGGCCCACAGTGGATACATGGGGTACAGGGTCCACAGTGGGTACATGGGGTACAGGGCCCACAGTAGGTACATGGGGTACAGGGCCCACAGTAAACACATGGGGTACAGGGCCCACAGTGGACACATGGGGTACAGGGCCCACAGTGGATACATGGGGTACAGGGCCCACAGTGGATACATGGGGTACAGGGCCCACAGTGGGTACATGGGGTACAGGGCCCACAGTGGGTACATGGGGTACAGGGTCCACAGTGGATACATGGGGTACAGGGCCCACAGTGGGTACATGGGGTACAGGGCCCACAGTGGACACATGGGGTACAGGGCCCACAGTGGACACATGGAGTACAGGGCCCACAGTGGATACATGGGGTACAGGGCCCACAGTGGATACATGGGGTACAGAGCCCACAGTGGGTACATGGGGTACAGGGCACACAGTGGGTACATGGGGTACAGGGCCCACAGTGGATACATGGGGTACAGGGCCCACAGTGGGTACATGGGGTACAGGGCCCACAGTGGATACATGGGGTACAGGGCCCACAGTGGGTACATGGGGTACAGGGCCCACAGTGGATACATGGGGTACAGGGCCCACAGTGGATAAATGGTTACAGGGCCCACAGTGGATACATGGGGTACAGGGCCCACAGTGGATAAATGGGTACAGGGCCCACAGTGGATACATGGGGTACAGGGCCCACAGTGGACACATGGGGTACAGGGCCCACAGTGGGTACATGGGGTACAGGGCCCACAGTGGATACATGGGGTACAGGGCCCACAGTGGATACATGGGGTACAGGGCCCACAGTGGGTACATGGGGTACAGGGCCCACAGTGGATACATGGGGTACAGGGCCCACAGTGGGTACATGGGGTACAGGGCCCACAGTGGACACATGGGGTACAGAGCCCACAGTGGACACATGGGGTACAGGGCCCACAGTGGGTACATGGGGTACAGGGCCCACAGTGGGTACATGGGGTACAGGGCCCACAGTGGGTACATGGGGTATAGGGCCCACAGTGGATACATGGGGTACAGGGCTCACAGTGGATACATGGGGTACAGGGCTCACAGTGGATACATGGGGTATAGGGCCCACAGTGGATACATGGGGTACAGGGCCCACAGTGGATACATGGGGTACAGGGCCCACAGTGGGTACATGGGGTACAGGGCTCACAGTGGATACATGGGGTACAGGGCCCACAGAGGATACATGGGGTACAGGGCCCACAGTGGGTACATGGGGTACAGGGCCCACAGTGGATACCTGGGGTACAGGGCCCACAGTGGACACATGGGGTACAGAGCCCACAGTGGACACATGGGGTACAGGGCCCACAGTGGGTACATGGGGTGCAGGGCCCACAGTGGATACATGGGGTACAGGGCCCACAGTGGGTACATGGGGTACAGGGCTCACAGTGGATACATGGGGTACAGAGCCCACAGTGGATAAATGGGTACAGGGCCCACAGTGGATACATGGGGTACAGGGCCCACAGTGGATACATGGGGTACAGAGCCCACAGTGGATACATGGGGTACAGGGCCCACATTGGATAAATGGTTACAGGGCCCCCAGTGGATACATGGGGTACAGGGCCCACAGTGGATACATGGGGTACAGGGCCCACAGTGGGTACATGGGGTACAGGGCCCACAGTGGATACATGGGGTACAGGGCCCACAGTGGGTACATGGGGTACAGGGCCCACAGTGGACACATGGGGTACAGAGCCCACAGTGGACACATGGGGTACAGGGCCCACAGTGGGTACATGGGGTACAGGGCCCACAGTGGACACATGGGGTACAGGGCCCACAGTGGGTACATGGGGTACAGGGCCCACAGTGGACACATGGGGTACAGGGCCCACAGTGGGTACATGGGGTACAGGGCCCACAGTGGATACATGGGGTACAGGGCCCACAGTGGATAAATGGGTACAGGGCCCACAGTGGATACATGGGGTACAGGGCCCACAGTGGACACATGGGGTACAGGGCCCACAGTGGGTACATGGGGTACAGGGCCCACAGTGGATTCATGGGGTACAGGGCCCACAGTGGATACATGGGGTACAGGGCCCACAGTGGGTACATGGGGTACAGGGCCCACAGTGGGTACATGGGGTACAGGGCCCACAGTGGATACATGGGGTACAGGGCCCACAGTGGATACATGGGGTACAGGGCCCACAGTGGACACATGGGGTACAGGGCCCACAGTGGGTACATGGGGTACAGGGCCCACAGTGGATACATGGGGTACAGGGCCCACAGTGGACACATGGGGTACAGGGCCCACAGTGGACACATGGGGTACAGGGCCCACAGTGGGTACATGGGGTACAGGGCCCACAGTGGATACATGGGGTACAGGGCCCACAGTGGATACATGGGGTACAGGGCCCACAGTGGGTACATGTGGTACAGTGCCCACAGTGGATACATGGGGTACAGAGCCCACCGTGGGTACATGGGGTACAGGGCCCACAGTGGATACATGGAGTACAGGGCCCACAGTGGGTACATGGGGTACAGGGCCCACAGTGGGTACATGGGGTACAGGGCCCACAGTGGACACATGGGGTACAGGACCCACAGTGGATACATGGGGTACAGGGCCCACAGTGGGTACATGGGGTACAGGGCCCACAGTGGATACATGGGGTACAGGGCCCACAGTGGATACATGGGGTACAGGGCCCACAGTGGGTACATGGGGTACAGGGCCCACAGTGGACACATGGGGTACAGGGCCCACAGTGGACACATGGGGTACAGGGCCCACAGTGGGTACATGGGGTACAGGGCCCACAGTGGATACATGGGGTACAGGGCCCACAGTGGATACATGGGGTACAGGGTCCACAGTGGGTACATGGGGTACAGGGCCCACAGTAGGTACATGGGGTACAGGGCCCACAGTAAACACATGGGGTACAGGGCCCACAGTGGACACATGGGGTACAGGGCCCACAGTGGATACATGGGGTACAGGGCCCACAGTGGATACATGGGGTACAGGGCCCAAAATGGATACGTGGGGTACAGGGCCCACAGTGGGTACATGGGGTACAGGGCCCACAGTGGGTACATGGGGTACAGGGCCCACAGTGGGTACATGGGGTACAGGGCCCACAGTGGGTACATGGGGTACAGGGCCCACAGTGGATACATGGGGTACAGGGCCCACAGTGGGTACATGGGGTACAGGGCCCACAGTGGGTACATGGGGTACAGGGCCCACAGTGGATACATGGGGTACAGGGCCCACAGTGGATACATGGGGTACAGGGCCCACAGTGGGTACATGGGGTACAGGGCCCACAGTGGACACATGGGGTACAGGGCCCACAGTGGACACATGGAGTACAGGGCCCACAGTGGATACATGGGGTACAGAGCCCACAGTGGATACATGGGGTACAGAGCCCACAGTGGGTACATGGGGTACAGGGCACACAGTGGGTACATGGGGTACAGGGCCCATAGTGGATACATGGGGTACAGGGCCCACAGTGGGTACATGG
Organism: Heptranchias perlo; assembly: GCF_035084215.1. Lineage (NCBI taxonomy): Eukaryota > Metazoa > Chordata > Chondrichthyes > Hexanchiformes > Hexanchidae > Heptranchias > Heptranchias perlo. The sequence continues at coordinate 10,698,871 of NC_090340.1, forward strand.
GGTACAGGGCCCACAGTGGATACATGGGGTACAGGGCCCACAGTGGGTACATGGGGTACAGGGCCCACAGTGGATACATGGGGTACAGGGCCCACAGTGGATACATGGGGTACAGGGCCCACAGTGGATACATGGGGTACAGGGCCCACAGTGGATACATGGGGTACAGGGCCCACAGTGGATACATGGGGTACAGCGCCCACAGTTGGTACATGGGGTACAGGGCCCACAGTGGACGCATGGGGTACAGGGCCCACAGTGGATACATGGGGTACAGGGCCCACAGTGGGTACATGGGGTACAGGGCCCACAGTGGATACATGGGGTACAGAGCCCACAGTGGATACATGGGGTACAGGGCGCACAGTGGATACATGGGGTACAGGGCCCACAGTGGATACATGGGGTACAGGGCCCACAGTGGGTACATGGGGTACAGGGCCGACAGTGGATACATGGGGTACAGGGCCCACAGTGGGTACATGGGGTACAGGGCCCACAGTGGTCACATGGGGTACAGGGCCCACAGTGGGTACATGGGGTACAGGGCCCACAGTGGATACATGGGGTACAGGGCCCACAGTGGGTACCTGGGGTACAGGGCCCACAGTGGACACATGGGGTACAGGGCCCACAGTGGGTACATGGGGTACAGGGCCCACAGTGGATACATGGGGTACAGGGCCCACAGTGGACACATGGGGTACAGGGCCCACAGTGGACACATGGGGTACAGGGCCCACAGTGGGTACATGGGGTACAGGGCCCACAGTGGATACATGGGGTAAAGGGCCCACAGTGGATACATGGGGTACAGGGCCCACAGTGGGTACATGTGGTACAGGGCCCACAGTGGATACATGGGGTACAGAGCCCACAGTGGGTACATGGGGTACAGGGCCCACAGTGGATACATGGAGTACAGGGCCCACAGTGGGTACATGGGGTACAGGGCCCACAGTGGGTACATGGGGTACAGGGCCCACAGTGGACACATGGGGTTCAGGACCCACAGTGGATACATGGGGTACAGGGCCCACAGTGGGTACATGGGGTACAGGGCCCACAGTGGATACATGGGGTACAGGGCCCACAGTGGATACATGGGGTACAGGGCCCACAGTGGGTACATGGGGTACAGGGCCCACAGTGGACACATGGGGTACAGGGCCCACAGTGGACACATGGGGTACAGGGCCCACAGTGGGTACATGGGGTACAGGGCCCACAGTGGATACATGGGGTACAGGGCCCACAGTGGATACATGGGGTACAGGGTCCACAGTGGGTACATGGGGTACAGGGCCCACAGTAGGTACATGGGGTACAGGGCCCACAGTAAACACATGGGGTACAGGGCCCACAGTGGACACATGGGGTACAGGGCCCACAGTGGATACATGGGGTTCAGGGCCCACAGTGGATACATGGGGTACAGGGCCCACAGTGGGTACATGGGGTACAGGGCCCACAGTGGATACATGGGGTACAGGGCCCAAAATGGATACGTGGGGTACAGGGCCCACAGTGGGTACATGGGGTACAGGGCCCACAGTGGGTACATGGGGTACAGGGCCCACAGTGGATACATGGGGTACAGGGCCCACAGTGGATACATGGGGTACAGGGCCCACAGTGGGTACATGGGGTACAGGGCCCACAGTGGACACATGGGGTACAGGGCCCACAGTGGCCACATGGAGTACAGGGCCCACAGTGGATACATGGGGTACAGGGCCCACAGTGGATACATGGGGTACAGAGCCCACAGTGGGTACATGGGGTACAGGGCACACAGTGGGTACATGGGGTACAGGGCCCACAGTGGATACATGGGGTACAGGGCCCACAGTGGGTACATGGGGTACAGGGCCCACAGTGGATACATGGGGTACAGGGCCCACAGTGGGTACATGGGGTACAGGGCCCACAGTGGATACATGGGGTACAGGGCCCACAGTGGATACATGGGGTACAGGGCCCACAGTGGATACATGGGGTACAGGGCCCACAGTGGATACATGGGGTACAGGGCCCACAGTGGATACATGGGGTACAGCGCCCACAGTGGGTACATGGGGTACAGGGCCCACAGTGGACGCATGGGGTACAGGGCCCACAGTGGATACATGGGGTACAGGGCCCACAGTGGGTACATGGGGTACAGGGCCCACAGTGGATACATGGGGTACAGAGCCCACAGTGGATACATGGGGTACAGGGCCCACAGTGGATACATGGGGTACAGGGCCCACAGTGGATACATGGGGTACAGGGCCCACAGTGGATACATGGGGTACAGGGCCGACAGTGGGTACATGGGGTACAGGGCCAACAGTGGGTACATGGGGTACAGGGCCCACAGTGGGTACATGAGGTACAGGGCCCACAGTGGATACATGGGGTACAGGGCCCACAGTGGGTACATGGGGTACAGGGCCGACAGTGGGTACATGGGGTACAGGGCCCACAGTGGATACATGGGGTACAGGGCCGACAGTGGATACATGGGGTACAGGGCCCACAGTGGATACATGGGGTACAGGGCCCACAGTGGATACATGGGGTTCAGGGCCGACAGTGGATACATGGGGTACAGGGCGCACAGTGGATACATGGGGTACAGGGCCGACAGTGGATACATGGGGTACAGGGCCCACAGTGGGTACATGGGGTACAGGGCCCACAGTGGGTACATGGGGTACAGGGCCGACAGTGGATACATGGGGTACAGGGCCCACAGTGGGTACATGGGGTACAGGACCCACAGTGGGTACATGGGGTACAGGGCCCACAGTGGGTACATGGGATACAGGGCCCACAGTGGATACATGGGGTACAGGGCCCACAGTGGGTACATGGGGTACAGGGCCCACAGTGGGTACATGGGGTACAGGGCCCATAGTTGATACATGGGGTACAGGGCCCACAGTGGGTACATGGGGTACAGGGCCCACAGTGGATACATGGGGTACAGGGCCCACTTTGGATACATGGGGTACAGGGCCCACAGTGGATACATGTGGTACAGGGCCCACAGTGGGTACATGAGGTACAGGGCCCACAATGGGTGCATGTTGTACAGGGCCCACAGTGGATACATGGGGTACAGGGCCCACAGTGGATACATGGGGTACAGGGCCTACAGTGGATACATGGGGTACAGGGCCCACAGTGGATATATGGGGTACAGTGCCCACAGTGGATACATGGGGTACAGGGCCCACAGTGGGTACATGGGGTACAGGGCCCACAGTGGGTACATGGGGTGCAGGGCCCACAGTGTACACATGGGGTACAGGGCCCACCGTGGGTACATGGGGTACAGGGCCCACAGTGGACATATGGGCTACAGGGCCCACAGTGGATACATGGGGTACAGGGCCCACAGTGGGTACATGGGGTACAGGGCCCACAGTGGACACATGGGGTACAGAGCCCACAGTGAATACATGGGGTACAGGGCCCACAGTGGATACATGGGGTACAGGGCCCACAGTGGATACATGGGGTACAGGACCCACAGTGGGTACATGGGGTACAGGGCCCACAGTGGGTCCATGGGGTACAGGGCCCACAGTGGATACATGGGGTACAGGGCCATTAATGGACATATGGGTTACAGCGCCAATGGTGGACACATGGTGTACAGGGTCAATAGTGGACTCCCATGGTACAGAGCCAATAGTGAATACAAGGGTTACAGGCCCAACAGTGAAGAAATGGGTTGCAGGGTCAATAGTGGAAACATATACTCTGGGGCTAATAATGGACTCATGTGGTACAGAGCCAATAGTGGACAATTTGGTTACTGGATCAATAGTGGACACACCTGGTCCATGGCCAAAAATCGACACATATGGTACATGTCAAATAATGTACACATGTGGTACAGGGCCAATGATGGTTACATCTGTTACAGGGTCAACAGTGGTCACATGTGGGTCACATGTGGTACAGGACCAATAGTGGTCACATGTGGTACAAGGTCAATATTGGCAACATCTGGTACCAGGCCAGTAGTGGTCGCATCTGGTACAGGGCCAATAGTGGTCACATCTGGTACAAGGTCAATATTGGCAACATCTGGTACCAGGCCAGTAGTGGTCGCATCCGGTACAGATCCAATAGTGGCCACATGTGGACAAATGTGGGACAGGACCAATAGTGTTCACATGGTACGGGGCCAATAGTGGACACATTTGAACCCATATTGTACAAAACCAATAGTGGACACATCTGGTGCAGATCAAATAATGAACACATGTTATAGAGGACCAATAGTGGACACATGTTATAGAGGACCAATAATGGACACATGTTATAGAGGACCAATAGTGGACACATGTTACAGAGGACCAGTAGTGGACACATGTTATAGAGGACCAATAGTGGACACATGTTATAGAGGACCAATAGTGGACACATGTTATAGAGGACCAATAGTGGACACATGTTATACAGGATCAATAGTGGACACATGTTATAGAGGACAAATAGTGGACACATGTTATAGAGGACCAATAGTGGACAGATGTTATAGAGGACCAATAGTGGACACATGTTATACAGGATCAATAGTGGACACATGTTATAGAGGACCAATAGTGGACACATGTTATAGAGGATCAATAGTGGTCATGTGTTATACAGAACCAATAGTGGAAACATGTTATAGAGGACCAATAGTGGACACATGTTATACAGGATCAATAGTGGACACATGTTATACAGGATCAATAGTGGTCACGTGTTATACAGAACCAATAGTGGAAACATGTTATACAGGATCAATAGTGGACACATGTTATACAGGATGAATAGTGGACACATGTTATAGAGGACCAATAGTGGACACATGTTATAGAGGACCAATAGTGGACACATGTTATAGAGGACCAATAGTGGACACAAGTTATACAGGATGAATAGTGGACACATGTTATAGAGGTCCAATAGTGGACACATGTTATAGAGGACCAATGGTGGACACATGTTATACAGGACCAATAGTGGACACATGTTATAGAGGACCAATAGTGGATACATGTTATACAGGACCAATAGTGGACACATGTTATTCAGGATCAATAGTGGATACATGTTATATAGGATCAATAGTGGACACATGTTATAGAGGATCAATAGTGGACACATCTTATACAGGATCAATAGTGGACACATGTTATACAGTACCAATAGTGGACACATGTTATACAGGATCAATAGTGGACACATGTTATAGAGGACCAATAGTGGACACATGTTATACAGGATCAATAGTGGACACATGTTATAGAGGACCAATAGTGGACACATGTTAAACAGGACCAATAGTGGACACATGTTATACAGGACCAATAGTGGACACATGTTATACAGGATCAATAGTGGACACATGTTATACAGGACCAATAGTGGACACATGTTATACAGGACCAATAGTGGACACATGTTATACAGGATCAATAGTGGACACATGTTATAGAGGACCAATAGTGGACACATGTTATACAGGACCAATAGTGGACATGTTATACAGGACCAATAGTGGACACATGTTATACAGGATCAATAGTGGACACATGTTATAGAGGACCAATAGTGGACACATGTTATAGAGGACCAATAGTGGACACATGTTATACAGGACCAATAGTGGACACATGTTATAGAGGACCAATAGTGGACACATGTTATACAGGACCAATAGTGGACACATGTTATAGAGGACCAATAGTGGACACATGTTATAGAGGACCAATCGTGGACACATGTTATAGAGGACCAATAGTGGACACATGTTATACGGGATCAATACTGGACACATGTTATAGAGGACCAATAGTGGACACATGTTATAGAGGACCAATAGTGGACATGTTATACAGGACCAATAGTGGACACATGTTATAGAGGACCAATAGTGGACACATGTTATAGAGGACCAATAGTGGACACATGTTATAGAGGACCAATAGTGGACACATGTTATACAGGACCAATAGTGGACACATGTTATAGAGGACAAATAGTGGACACATGTTATAGAGGACCAATAGTGGACATGTTATACAGGACCAATAGTGGACACATGTTATACAGGATCAATAGTGGACACATGTTATAGAGGACCAATAGCGGACACATGTTATAGAGGACCAATAGTGGACACATGTTATACAGGACCAATAGTGGACACATGTTATAGAGGACCAATAGTGGACACATGTTATACAGGATCAATAGTGGACATGTTATACAGGACCAATAGTGGACACATGTTATACAGGATCAATAGTGGACACATGTTATACAGGATCAATAGTGGACACATGTTATAAAGGACCAATAGTGGACACATGTTATAGAGGACCAATAGTGGACACATGTTATAGAGGACCAATAGTGGACATGTTATACAGGACCAATAGTGGACACATGTTATACAGGATCAATAGTGGACACATGTTATACAGGACCAATAGTGGACACATGTTATACAGGACCAATAGTGGACACATGTTATACAGGACCAATAGTGGACACATGTTATAGAGGACCAATAGTGGACACATGTTATAGAGGACCAATAGTGGACACATGTTATACGGGATCAATAGTGGACACATGTTATAGAGGACCAATAGTGGACACATGTTATACAGGACCAATAGTGGACACATGTTATACAGGACCAATAGTGGACACATGTTATAGAGGACCAATAGTGGACACATGTTATAGAGGACCAATAGTGGACACATGTTATAGAGGACCAATAGTGGACATGTTATACAGGACCAATAGTGGACACATGTTATGGAGGATCAATAGTGGACACATGTAATAGAGGACCAATAGTGGACACATGTTATACAGGACCAATAGTGGACACATGTTATACAGGACCAATAGTGGACACATGTTATAGAGGACCAATAGTGGACACATGTTATAGAGGACCAATAGTGGACATGTTATACAGGACCAATAGTGGACACATGTTATACAGGATCAATAGTGGACACATGTTATAGAGGACCAATAGTGGACACATGTTATAGAGGACCAATAGTGGACACATGTTATACAGGACCAATAGTGGACACATGTTATAGAGGACCAATAGTGGACACATGTTATATAGGATCAATAGTGGACACATGTTATACAGGACCAATAGTGGACACATGTTATAGAGGACCAATAGTGGACACATGTTATAGAGGACCAATAGTGGACACATGTTATACGGGATCAATACTGGACACGTGTTATAGAGGACCAATCGTGGACACATGTTATAGAGGACCAATAGTGGACACATGTTATACAGGACCAATAGTGGACACATGTTTTAGAGGACCAATAGTGGACACATGTTATAGAGGACCAATAGTGGACATTTTATACAGGACCAATAGTGGACACATGTTATAGAGGACCAATAGTGGACACATGTTATACAGGACCAATAGTGGACACATGTTATACAGGACCAATAGTGGACACATGTTATACATGACCAATAGTGGACACATGTTATACAGGATCAATAGTGGACACATGTTATAGAGGACCAATAGTGGACACATGTTATACAGGACCAATAGTGGACATGTTATACAGGACCAATAGTGGACACATGTTATACAGGATCAATAGTGGACACATGTTATAGAGGACCAATAGTGGACACATGTTATAGAGGACCAATAGTGGACACATGTTATACAGGACCAATAGTGGACACATGTTATAGAGGACCAATAGTGGACACATGTTATACAGGACCAATACTGGACACATGTTATAGAGGACCAATAGTGGACACATGTTATACAGGACCAATAGTGGACACATGTTATAGAGGACCAATAGTGGACACATGTTATAGAGGACCAATAGTGGACACATGTTATATAGGACCAATAGTGGACACATGTTATACAGGACCAATAGTGGACACATGTTATACAGGATCAATAGTGGACACATGTTATAGAGGACCAATAGTGGACACATGTTATACAGGACCAATAGTGGACACATGTTATACAGGACCAATAGTGGACACATGTTATACAGGACCAATAGTGGACACATGTTATAGAGGACCAATAGTGGACACATGTTATAGAGGACCAATAGTGGACACATGTTATACGGGATCAATAGTGGACACATGTTATAGAGGACCAATAGTGGACACATGTTATACAGGACCAATAGTGGACACATGTTATACAGGACCAATAGTGGACACATGTTATAGAGGACCAATAGTGGACACATGTTATAGAGGACCAATAGTGGACATGTTATACAGGACCAATAGTGGACACATGTTATGGAGGATCCATAGTGGACACATGTAATAGAGGACCAATAGTGGACACATGTTATACAGGACCAATAGTGGACACATGTTATACAGGACCAATAGTGGACACATGTTATAGAGGACCAATAGTGGACACATGTTATAGAGGACCAATAGTGGACATGTTATACAGGACCAATAGTGGACACATGTTATACAGGATCAATAGTGGACACATGTTATAGAGGACCAATAGTGGACACATGTTATAGAGGACCAATAGTGGACACATGTTATACAGGACCAATAGTGGACACATGTTATAGAGGACCAATAGTGGACACATGTTATACAGGATCAATAGTGGACATGTTACACAGGACCAATAGTGGACACATGTTATACAGGATCAATAGTGGACACATGTTATACAGGATCAATAGTGGACACATGTTATATAGGATCAATAGTGGACATGTTATACAGGACCAATAGTGGACACATGTTATACAGGACCAATAGTGGACACATGTTATACAGGATCAATAGTGGACACAAGTTATACAGGACCAATAGTGGACACATGTTATAGAGGACCAATAGTGGACACATGTTATACAGGACCAATAGTGGACACATGTTATAGAGGACCAATAGTGGACACATGTTATATCGGATCAATAGTGGACACATGTTATACAGGACCAATAGTGGACACATGTTATAGAGGACCAATAGTGGACACATGTTATAGAGGACCAATAGTGGACACATGTTATACGGGATCAATACTGGAGACGTGTTATAGAGGACCAATCGTGGACACATGTTATAGAGGACCAATAGTGGACACATGTTATACAGGACCAATAGTGGACACATGTTTTAGAGGACCAATAGTGGACACATGTTATAGAGGACTAATAGTGGACATGTTATACAGGACCAATAGTGGACACATGTTATAGAGGACCAATAGTGGACACATGTTATAGAGGACCAATAGTGGACACATGTTATACAGGACCAATAGTGGACACATTTTATACAGGACCAATAGTGGACACATGTTATACAGGATCAATAGTGGACACATGTTATAGAGGACCAATAGTGGACACATGTTATACAGGACCAATAGTGGACATGTTTCCAGGACCAATAGTGGACACATGTTATACAGGATCAATAGTGGACACATGTTATAGAGGACCAATAGTGGACACATGTTATAGAGGACCAATAGTGGACACATGTTATACAGGACCAATAGTGGACACATGTTATAGAGGACCAATAGTGGATACATGTTATACAGGACCAATAGTGGACACATGTTATAGAGGACCAATAGTGGACACATGTTATACAGGACCAATAGTGGACACATGTTATAGAGGACCAATAGTGGACACATGTTATATAGGATCAATAGTGGACACATGTTATACAGGACCAATAGTGGACACATGTTATAGAGGACCAATAGTGGATACATGTTATACAGAACCAATAGTGGACACATGTTATAGAGGACCAATAGTGGACACATGTTATAGAGGACCAATAGTGGACACATGTTATGGAGGACCAATAGTGGACACATGTTATAGAGGACCAATAGTGGACACATGTTATACAGGACCAATAGTGGACACATGTTATAGAGGACCAATAGTGGACAGATGTTATAGAGGACCTATAGTGGACATGTTATACAGGACCAATAGTGGACACATGTTATAGAGGACCAACAGTGGACACATGTTATAGAGGACCAATAGTGGACATGTTATACAGGACCAATAGTGGACACATGTTATAGAGGACCAATAGTGGACACATGTTATAGAGGACCAATAGTGGACACATGTTATACAGGACCAATAGTGGACACATGTTATACAGGACCAATAGTGGACACATGTTATAGAGGACAAATAGTGGACACATGTTATAGAGGACCAATAGTGGACATGTTATACAGGACCAATAGTGGACACATGTTATACAGGATCAATAGTGGACACATGTTATAGAGGACCAATAGCGGACACATGTTATAGAGGACCAATAGTGGACACATGTTATACAGGACCAATAGTGGACACATGTTATAGAGGACCAATAGTGGACACATGTTATACAGGATCAATAGTGGACATGTTATACAGGACCAATAGTGGACACATGTTATACAGGATCAATAGTGGACACATGTTATACAGGATCAATAGTGGACACATGTTATACAGGACCAATAGTGGACACATGTTATAGAGGACCAATAGTGGACACATGTTATAGAGGACCAATAGTGGACATGTTATACAGGACCAATAGTGGACACATGTTATACAGGATCAATAGTGGACACATGTTATAGAGGACCAATAGTGGACACATGTTATAGAGGACCAATAGTGGACACATGTTATACAGGACCAATAGTGGACACATGTTATAGAGGACCAATAGTGGACACATGTTATAGAGGACCAATAGTGGACACATGTTATACGGGATCAATAGTGGACACATGTTATAGAGGACCAATAGTGGACACATGTTATACAGGACCAATAGTGGACACATGTTATACAGGACCAATAGTGGACACATGTTATAGAGGACCAATAGTGGACACATGTTATAGAGGACCAATAGTGGACATTTTATACAGGACCAATAGTGGACACATGTTATGGAGGATCAATAGTGGACACATGTTATAGAGGACCAATAGTGGACACATGTTATACAGGACCAATAGTGGACACATGTTATACAGGACCAATAGTGGACACATGTTATAGAGGACCAATAGTGGACACATGTTATAGAGGACCAATAGTGGACATGTTATACAGGACCAATAGTGGACACATGTTATGGAGGATCAATAGTGGACACATGTTATAGAGGACCAATAGTGGACACATGTTATACAGGACCAATAGTGGACACATGTTATACAGGACCAATAGTGGACACATGTTATAGAGGACCAATAGTGGACACATGTTATAGAGGACCAATAGTGGACATGTTATACAGGACCAATAGTGGACACATGTTATACAGGATCAATAGTGGACACATGTTATAGAGGACCAATAGTGGACACATGTTATAGAGGACCAATAGTGGACACATGTTATACGGGACCAATAGTGGACACATATTATAGAGGACCAATAGTGGACACATGTTATACAGGATCAATAGTGGACATGTTATACAGGACCAATAGTGGACACATGTTATACAGGATCAATAGTGGACACATGTTATACAGGATCAATAGTGGACACATGTTATATAGGATCAATAGTGGACATGTTATACAGGACCAATAGTGGACACATGTTATACAGGACCAATAGTGGACACATGTTATACAGGATCAATCGTGGACACAAGTTATACAGGACCAATAGTGGACACATGTTATACAGGACCAATAGTGGACACATGTTATACAGGACCAATAGTGGACACATGTTATACAGGATCAATAGTGGACACATGTTATACAGGACCAATAGTGGACACATGTTATACAGGACCAATAGTGGACACATGTTATACAGGACCAATAGTGGACACATGTTATAGAGGACCAATAGTGGACACATGTTATAGAGGACCAATAGTGGACATGTTATACAGGACCAATAGTGGACACATGTTATACAGGATCAATAGTGGACACGTGTTATAGAGGACCAATAGTGGACACATGTTATACAGGATCAATAGTGGACATGTTATACAGGACCAATAGTGGACACATGTTATACAGGATCAATAGTGGACACATGTTATACAGGATCAATAGTGGACACATGTTATACAGGATCAATAGTGGACATGTTATACAGGACCAATAGTGGACACATGTTATACAGGACCAATAGTGGACACATGTTATACAGGATCAATAGTGGACACAAGTTATACAGGACCAATAGTGGACACATGTTATACAGGACCAATAGTGGACACATGTTATAGAGGACCAATAGTGGACACATGTTATACAGGATCAATAGTGGACACATGTTATACAGGACCAATAGTGGACACATGTTTTACAGGACCAATAGTGGACACATGTTATACAGGATCAATAGTGGACACATGTTATACAGGATCAATAGTGGACACATGTTTTACAGGACCAATAGTGGACACATGTTATACAGGATCAATAGTGGACACATGTTATACAGGACCAATGGTGGACACATGTTTTACAGGATCAATAGTGGACACATGTTATACAGGACCAATAGTGGACACATGTTATACAGGATCAATAGTGGACACATGTTATACAGGACCAATAGTGGACACATGTTATACAGGATCAATAGTGGACACATGTTATACAGGACCAATAGTAGACACATGTCTAACGTCCTTTAGGGAAGGAAACCTGCCATCCTCACCCGGTCTGGCCGAGATGTGACTCCAGACCCACAGCAATGTGTTTGATTCTTAATTGCCCTCTGAAATGGCCTAGCAAGCCACTCAGTTGTACAATCTCGCTAAAAAAAGTCATAATAAGAATAAAATCGGACAGACCACCCGGCATCAGACCACTAGGCACCGGACACGACAAAGGCAAACCAAGCCCAGTCGACCCTGCAAAGTCCTCCTCACTAACATCTGGGGACTTGTGCCAAAATTGGGAGAACTGTCCCACAGACTAGTCAAGCAACATCTTGACATAGCCATACTCACAGAATCATATCTTTCAGCCAACGTCCCAGACTCTTCCATCACCATCCCTGGGTATGTCCTGTCCCATCGGCAGGACAGACCCACCAGAGGTGTCGGTACAGTGATATACAGTCAGGAGGGAGTGGCCCTGGGAGTCCTCAACATTGACTCCGGACCCCATGAAATCTCATGGCATCAGGTCAAACATGGGCAAGGAAACCTCCTGCTGATTACCACCTATCGTCCTCCCTCAGCTGATGAATCAGTCCTCCGCCATGTTGAACACCACCTGGAGGAAGCACTGAGGATAGCAAGGGCACAGAATGTACTCTGGGTGGGGGACTTCAATGTCCATCACCAAGAGTGGCTCGGTAGCACCACTACTGACCGAGCAGGCCGAGTCCTGAAGGACATAGCTGCTAGACTGGGCCTGCGGCAGGTGGTGAGTGAACCAACACCAGGGAAAAACTTACTTGACCTCGTCCTCACCGACCTACTTGTCGCAAATGCATCTGTCCATGACAGTATTGGTAGGAGTGACCACCGCACAGTCCTCGTGGAGATGAAGTCCCGTCTTCGCATTGAGGACACCATCCAACGTGTTGTGTGGCACTACCACCGTGTTAAATAGGATAGATTCAGAACAGATCTAGCAGCTCAAAACTGGGCATCCATGAGGCGCTGTGGGCCATCAGCAGCAGCAGAATTGTTTTCCAGCACAATCTGTAACCTCATGGCCTGGCATATTCCTCACTCTACCATTACCAACAAGCCAGGGGATCAACCCTGGTTCAATGAGGAGAGTAGAAGAGCATGCCAGGAGCAGCACCAGGCATACCGAAAAATGAGGTGCCAACCTGGTGAAGCTACAACTCAGGACTACATGCATGCTAAACAGCAGAAGCAACATGCTATAGACAGAGCTAAGCGATTCCACAACCAATGGATCAGATCAAAACTCTGCAGTCCTTCTTCATCAAGTCGTGAATGGTGGTGGACAATTAAACAACTAACGGGAGGAGGAGGCTCTGTAAACATCCCCATCCTCAACGATGGCGGAGTCTAGCACGTGAGTGCAAAAGACAAGGCTGAAGCGTTTGCAACCATCTTCAGCCAGAAGTGCCGAGTGGATGATCCATCTCGGCCTCCTCCCGATATCTCCACCATCACAGAAGCCAGTCTTCAGCCAATTTGATTCACTCCACGTGATATCAAGAAACAGCTGAGTGCACTGAATACAGCAAAGGCTATGGGCCCCGACAACATCCCAGCTGTTCCAGTACATCTACAACACTGGCATCTACCCGACAATGTGGAAAATTGCCCAGGTATGTCCTGTCCACAAAAAGCAGGACAAATCCAATCCGGCCAATTACCGCCCCATCAGTCTACTCTCAATCATCAGCAAAGTGATGGAAGGTGTCGTCGACAGTGATATCAAGCGGCACTTACTCACCAATAACCTGCTCACCGATGCTCAGTTTGGGTTCTGCCAGGACCACTCGGCTCCAGACCTCATTACAGCCTTGGTCCAAACATGGACAAAAGAGCTGAATTCCAGAGGTGAGGTGAGAGTGACTGCCCTTGACATCAAGGCAGCATTTGACCGAGTGTGGCACCAAGGAGCCCTAGTAAAATTGAAGTCAATGGGAATCAGGGGGAAAACTTTCCAGTGGCTGAAGTCATACCTAGCACAAAGGAAGATGGTAGTGGTTTTTGGAGGCCAATCATCTCAGCCCCCGGATATTGCTGCAGGAGTTCCTCAGGGCAGTGTCCAAGGCCCAACCATTTTCAACTGCTTCATCAATGACATTCCCTCCATCATAAGGTCAGAAATGGGGATGTTCGCTGATGATTGCACAGTGTTGAGTTCCATTCGCAATCCCTCAGATAATGAAGCAGTCCGAGCCCGCATGCAGCAAGACCTGGACAACATCCAGGCTTGGGCTCATAAGTGGCAAGTAACATTCGCAGCAGACAAGTGCCAGGCAATGACCGTATCCAACAAGAGAGAGTCTCACCACCTCCCCTTGACATTCAACGGCATTACTCATCGCCGAATCCCCCACCATCAACATCCTGGGGGTCACCATTGACCAGAAACTTAACTGGACCAGTCATATAAATATTGTGGCTACAAGAACAGGTCAGAGGCTGGGTATTCTGCGGCGAGTGACTCACCTCCTGACTTCCCAAAGCCTTTCTACCATGTACAAGGCACAAGTCAGGAGTGTGATGGAACACTCTCCACTTGCCTGGATGAGTGCAGCTCCAACAACACTCAAGAAGCTCGACACCATCCAGGACAAAGCAGCCCGCTTGATTGGCAACCCATCCACCACCCTAAACATTCACTCCCTTCACCACCGGCGCACTGTGGCTGCAGTGTGTACCATCCACAGGATGCACTGCAGCAACTTGCCAAGGCTTCTTCGACAGCACCTCCAAAAACCGCGACCTCTACCACCTAGAAGGACAAGAGCAGCAGGCACATGGGAACAACACCACCTGCACGTTCCCCTCCAAGTCACACACCATCCCGACTTGGAAATATATCGCCGTTGCTTCATTGTCATTGGGTCAAAATCCTGGAACTCCCTTTCTAACAGCACTGTGGGAGAACCTTCACCACACGGACTGCAGCGGTTCAAGAAGGCGGCTCACCACCACCTTCTCAAGGGCAATTAGGGATGGGCAATAAATGCTGGCCTCGCCAGCGACGCCCACATCCCATGAACGAATAAAAAAATAAATGTTATACAGGACCAATAGTGGACAGGAACACTGAACAACTGCCCATACATCACATTCACACAATAATTGTAAATTATCATTCTGGACTTGGAGGATCCCTAATGTGGGGAGCAAAGATCCCACTGGCCAACGGAGGGAAGAGTCAGGGGGGGAGGGGCAGTGACAGCTAACAGCGATTTCCATTTGATACCAATGACTCTTTGCCCCATGTTGTGAGATCCCTTTCCCTGGATCTTGTATGTACCTCAGTTATTCTGCAGTGCTCTGTCTCTCTGAAGTTTGGCTGTAACATGAATGGATTCAGTTCTGGCGTCTGATGGTCAGAACACGGGCACAGCTGCAACCCATGCCCTGAGAGACAGGCCCATTTGCTGTTCATTGCTAATAGGCCCCAAGACTGAGTGAGAAATTGTTCCCAGAGCTTGCAGACAATCTGATGTCTTGCTGATCTAATTCCTTCAGTAAATGTACAGAAAAATTATCCTGCACAATAAAGTGAAGGATCGGCCAGCAGTCGAAGGTGCCTGGGCTGTTTATCTGAGAGACGGAATGAATGGTGCTTTAGAGACTGGGCCAACCCTTTAAAGCCATAGAAACCCCCACACAGCAGGGGAGACCACAAATACAATGAGGCCCAAACCATCAGCTCAGTTTCTGTGGATGCTGAAGCAATGATCCCATCGTTTGGGCTGCTCGTTTGAGGCTCTGCGCCACCATCCGGTCAACGTCTCTGCTATCATCACCCCCTGCTGCGGCCTACACAGTTCTGCCACTCAGAGAGGCCTGAGCAGGCAGCAGGGTGAGGAGGAGGCCTGGGGGCTGCAGCCCTGAAGGAAGAGCATGAGGAAGATGAGGAAGAGGGCAACCTCAGCGGAGATGGTGTGCAGGCAGGGAAATTGGGGCTGTAATCTGCAATCGAGAACTACTTCCAGCATTAGACACATCCGGCAACTGACTGACTGCTTTTTTAAGGAACTCCCATACATCATCACCCCAAAAATGGGAACTGCCATCTTTTCTCTCCAGCCACCTCTTATTCCCTTTCCATGACCCTATCCAACATACACTGTCTGTACAAAGAAATAAATAGCTGTGTAGTTACTATTTACACAGGCCCTAAGCCCTTCACCCTGCTTCCCCAAGGTGATTGTACAAGGTGCCTGATCCTGAATTTTCTTGACATAAATCAGCCATGAGCGCAGTGGAGTGGGAGGAAAATCGGAGGCGCCCAGAAACGCCAAGTCTCTGCTCAAACCACCATCAGAGGCGAATGGAAGGACGGCCCCAAACATGGCTCCTGATAGCCACACAACCTCACAGCAAGGGCAGTGACCATTGCCAGGGAACACTCAGGGTTGAGAGCTATTAACCACCTGTCACACTAACCACTAGGATTAACCCTCTACACTCTACCCTATCATGGACTCTACCCACTCATTTAATCTCCTTCCACAGCCCATGTACACTCTCCCCTATCATGGACCCTACCCACCCATTTAATCTCCTTCCACAGTCCATGTACACTCCCCTATCATGGACTCTACCCACCCATTTAATCTCCTTCCACAGCCCATGTACACTCTACCCTATCATGGACTCTACCCACCCATTTAATCTCCTTCCACAGCCCATGTACACTCTACCCTATCATGGACTCTACCCACATTTGCTGCTGGAACCTTCATCCAGGCTTTTGTCATCTCCATATTCAACTATTCCAATGCTCCCCTCAGCAGCCAGCCAAGTTCTACCCTATTTAAATGACAACATGTCTAAAACTCTCCTGCCCGCATCCTCTCCCCCACCTAGTCCTTTCCCCATGTTATCCTTCTCCTCAGCAAGCTTCATTCACTCCCTGCCCCCAATACACCAAATTCAAAACTCTTATGCTCATCTACAAGTCCTTCGATGGCTTCGGCCCCTCCTACCTCTTCCACCCCGCCGGCCCTTCATACCAGCGCAAGCCCTCTGCACTTCCGATTCTGGCCTCCATTGCATTTCCCCCCTTCACTCCACCTTCCGTCTGAGGGCTTTCAGAAACATTGGCCCCACACTCTAGAACCTCCCCAAACCCTTCCCACTTGTCTATCTCTCCCCCCTCCTTGTAACCTATCTCCTTGACCATGCCTTAGGCCACCTGCATCCCTCAGCTTAGCCAACCAGCAGGTTGTAAAGATAAAAAGAACTAAATTGTTTTTCAAAATTCCGTCCTTTTCTTGCTGACTATAATGCATCGCCCTGGTCCATACCAACCTTGGAGGCCAAGAATGCAGGACAAAAATGGAGGAAATAAGTCATGTGATGTACTCCATGATATTCAGCATTCATCGAATTACAGCTCTTGCCGTTTCCTGAGGTCCACGCTCAATGCCATGCACCACCACATGCAGGCTCTTGATTTCTCTCTCTAGCAGCACCGACTCACTCTATTTCAGAGCTGTCCTGATCCATGGTTCCATTTCATCCTTCACCTCATCCGGCACTTTAACAAAAAACTTTTCTTCTTCCTTTTGGATGTCAAGGATCGCAAACTTCAACAACTCTTAGATACCAACACCCCTCCTGATCCCTCTTCCCCTTCACTTTCCTCTGACCCCATCCCTCCCTCCAATCTCACCCTTTGTCGTGTTTTCACTATCCCCTCTGACCTTCCCCTCTGACCCCGAACGATCAGTCCTCAGCAAAGGCCTCAGCTTCATCCCCTTACGTCCCCACCTCAACGAATTTCAAGCTTGACACGATGTGAGCTCCTCTTCCGTCGCCTTCGCCAACACGCCCACTTCTTTGGCCAGGAGTTTTCCCCCCGCACAGCGGACCCTTTCTCCAGTCTTCAGAATTCTCGTTCCACCTGGACCACTCCCTCTGGCTTCTTACCCTCTCGATCTTTTCATTGCAAACTGCCGGTGTGACATCGGCCGTCTCAATTTCTCTACTCCCCTCACTCACTCTAACCTCCCTCCCTCTGAGCTCACAGCACTCCGATATCTCAGGTCCAACCCTGTCATTGTCATTAAACCTGCCGACAGGGGTGGCGAACAGACCTCTACCTCGTGGAGGCTTAATGTTAACTCTCCGACACCTCCTCCTACCTCCCCCTGGACCATGACCCCACCGCCGAACATCAAGCCATAGTTTCCCAGACAGTCACTGACCTCATCTCCTCTGAGATCTTCCCCCCAGGATCTCCATCCTCATAGTCCCCCAACCATTCACAGCCTGCTTCTACCTCCTTCCCAAGATCCACTAAGAGGCCTGCCCTGGGAGACCCACTGTTTCAGCCTGTTCTTGCCCCATGGAACTGATTTCTTCCTATTTTGACCCTATTTTTTCTCCCCTTGTCCAGTCTTTTCCGACCTACATCCGCGACTCTTCCAACACCCTCCGCCACTTTAACAGTTTCCAGTTCCCCGGCCCTAACCATCCCCTTTTCAGCATGGATGCCCAGTCCCTCTACACCTCCATCCCCCACCAGGGTGGCCTGCGGGCCCTCCGCTTCTTCTTTGAACAGAGGCCCCGCCAGTCCTCATCCACCACCACCCTCCTCTGCCTGGCTGAACTTGTTCTTACATTGAACAACTTCTCCTCTGACTCCACTCACTTCCTCCAAATAAAAGGAGGGTACCACATCCTGCTCTCGCCCCGAACTGGAAAATTTCATCAACTTTGCTTCCAATTTCCACCCCTCCCTCGCCTTCACATGGTCCATCTCCGATTCTTCCCTTCCCTTCCTCGACTTCTCTATCTCCATTTCTGGGGATGGGCTGTCAACCAAGTCTATTATAAGCCCACTAACTCCCACGGTTACCTTGATTGCACTTCTTCCCACCCCGCGTCCTGTAAGGACTCTATTCCCTTCTCCCAGTTTTTTCGTCTCCATCGCATCTGTTCTGACGATGCCACCTTCCACACCAGTGCTTCCAATATGTCTCCCTTTTTCCTCAACCGAGGATGGACACGGTCAAGGACCCTATCGTTGTCAGGGTCCTTGACCGTGTCCATCCCATTTCCCGCGTTTCTGCCCTCACCCCTTCCCTTCCCTCCTAAAACCACGATAGGGTCCCCCATGTCCTCACCTTCCACCCCACCAACCACCACATTCAATGTATCATCCTCCACCATTTCTGCCACCTCCAACGTGATCCCACCAACAAACACATCTTCCCCTCCCCTCCCCTCCCCTTTCAGCATCCTGAAGGGACCGCTCCCTCCGCAACATTCTAGTCCACTCTTCCATCACCCCCATCACCCGCTCCCCTTCCCATGGTACCTTCCCATGCGAGCGCAGGAGATGCAACACCTGCCCTTTCACCTCCTCCCTTCCCACCGTCCAGGGCCCCAAACACTCCTTCCAGGTGAAACAGCGATTTACTTGTACTTCTTTCAATTTAGTATACCGTATTCACTGTTCACAGTCTCCTCTACAGTGGGTCACCACTTTGCTGAACACCTCCACTCTGTCTGCAAGTATGACCCTGACCTGCCGGTCGCTTGCCATTTTAATTCCCCGTCCCACTCCCACTCTGACCTCTCTGTCCTCGGCCTCTTACACTGTTCCAATAAAGCTCAACCTAAGCTCGAGGAACAGCACCTCATCTTTCGATTAGGCACTTTACAACCTTCTGGACTCAACATTGATTTCAATAACTTCAGATCATAACCACTGCTCCCATTTTTTCAGTCAGCAGGTGCTGGTAATGGTTCTGCTATTACCATTTACAGCTACTCCTGACCAATCTCTTGTTTCTTAACCTGTCCCATTACCACCCTCCTTGCCTTGCACCATCATCCCTTTTATCATTTAATCACTTTTGCCCTCCACCCTATCACAGACCTTCCCTTTTGCTCTTTCCTCCCCTCCCCTCCCTCCCCCCTTTCCCTGGCTCTGTACTTGCTCAAAAACTTTAACTCTTTAACATCTTCCAGTTCTGACGAAAGGTCTTCGACCTGAAACATTAACTCTGTTTCTTTCTCCACAGATGCTGCCTCATTTGCTGAGCTTCTCCAGCATTTTCTGTTTTTATTTCAGATTTCCAGCATCCACAGTATTTTACTTTTTATGTGACGTACTCTCCTCATTTCCTTCACTTGCTCAGTTTTCAGAACTGGAAGAAGGTGAAGATTAAACAGTTTTAAAGCAATTACAGAGCCAGGGAAAGTGGGGGGTGGGGGGTGGAGAAAGATCAAAAGGGAAGGTCTCTGATAGGGTCCACACAGATGCTGCCTGACTTGCTGAGTATTTCCAGCATCTGCAGTATTTTGCTTTTGACCAGATAGTCTGTTTTTGGTGCTACTGGTTGACGGATAAATGTTGGTCAGGATAGGCGAACCCTTCAAGGTATGAGAGTTCCACCAACCATCAATAATGAAAAAGCCTCGATAATGTTGACAGAATCAAATTACAGATTCCAGGCAAAGTATTGGGTGTACATTCTGCTCCCACTCCCAGGCAGTGCCATTACAATTCTCCTTTATTTCAACGGGCAGTGTCACTAAACGTAGCCTTTATTTTATTCATTCATTCTCGGGATGCGGGCGTCCCTGGCAAGGCCGACATTTATTGCCCATCCCTACTTGCCCTCGAGAAGGTGGTGGTGAGCCGCCTCCTTGAACCACTGCAGTCCGTCTGGTGAAGATTCTCCCACAGTGCTGTTAGGTTGGGATTTCCAGGATTTTGACCCAGCGACGATGAAGGAACGGCGATATATTTCCAAGTCAGGATGGTGTGTGACGTAGAGCCGGTTCCCATGTATCTGCTGCCCTTGTCCTTCTAGGAGGTGAAGGCTGTGGGTTTGAGAGGTGCTGTCGAAGAAGCCTTGGATGTGACACACTGCAGCACAGTGCACCGGTGGTGGAGGGAGTGGCTGATTATGCTGGTGGATGGGGTGTTGATCAAGCAGACTGCTTTGACCTGGACGGTATTGAGCTTCTTGAGTGTTCACAGGGAGATGTGTCAAGTCCAGATAAAAGCATTCAGGAGCTGCGGTCCATGAGATACAACCGACCGTTTGCCTCATTGTGAAGATTTGGAAGTGGCTTTAAATGTGTCTGAACATAGTGTTATGTCAGCAACTCTCCTGGCACCATCAGCATCGACAAGCTCCTGTTTCCCAATCTGATAAACGACCAGAAAGCAAACTCTTTCAAAATGTTTTCATTCCTGTATCTGACATAGCTCATATTGTATAATTAAATATGCAATTGTATAGCTGGGGTTGGTGCCTGAGTGTGTTATATAAAATGCTGTGAAATATTGCACAATAAAGCACCCACTGGTGAGCTGTGAATTAATATTACAATGCAGGAGGGAAAAAAATCCTAATCGGCAGGACTTCTCGCCAAGAAAATGCATGGTGTCACGAAGAGTCCAGATATCTCGTCCAGTAATTGTGCAAATGATCATGGATCTACCCCAGTAACAGTCAGTGTCAGTGTCCATGTATCTACCGATTAACAGTCAGTGCCAGCACCCATGGACCTACCCCAGTTACAGTCAGTGAGAGTGTCCATGGATCTATCCCAATAACAGTCAGTGAGAGTGTCCATGGACCTACCCCAGTTACAGTCAGTGAGAGTGTCCATGGACCTACCCCAGTTACAGTCAGTGAGAGTGTCCATGGATCTACCCCAATAACAGTCAGTGAGAGTGTCCATGGATCTACCCCAATAACAGTCAGTGAGAGTGTCCATGGATCTACCCCAATAACAGTCAGTGAGCGTGTCCATGGATCTACCCCAATAACAGTCAGTGAGAGTGTCCATGGATCTACCCCAATAACAGTCAGTGAGAGTGTCCATGGACCTACCCCAGTTACAGTCAGTGAGAGTGTCCATGGATCTACCTCAGTTACAGTCAGTGAGAGTGTCCATGGATCTACCCCAATAACAGTCAGTGAGAGTGTCCATGGATCTACCCCAATAACAGTCAGTGAGCGTGTCCATGGACCTACCCCAGTTACAGTCAGTGAGCGTGTCCATGGACCTACCCCAGTTACAGTCAGTGAGAGTGTCCATGGACCTACCCCAGTTACAGTCAGTGAGCGTGTCCATGGACCTACCCCAGTTACAGTCAGTGAGAGTGTCCATGGACCTACCCCAGTTACAGTCAGTGAGAGTGTCCATGGATCTACCCCAATAACAGTCAGTGAGAGTGTCCATGGATCTACCCCAATAACAGTCAGTGAGCGTGTCCATGGACCTACCCCAGTTACAGTCAGTGAGCGTGTCCATGGACCTACCCCAGTTACAGTCAGTGAGAGTGTCCATGGACCTACCCCAGTTACAGTCAGTGAGCGTGTCCATGGACCTACCCCAGTTACAGTCAGTGAGAGTGTCCATGGACCTACCCCAGTTACAGTCAGTGAGAGTGTCCATGGACCTACCCCAGTTACAGTCAGTGAGAGTGTCCATGGATCTACCCCAATAACAGTCAGTGAGAGTGTCCATGGATCTACCCCAATAACAGTCAGTGAGAGTGTCCATGGACCTACCCCAATAACAGTCAGTGCCAGTGTCCATGGATCTACCCCAATAACAGTCAGTGAGAGTGCTGATGTATTTTTCCCAGTAACAGTCGATTCCGGTGTCCATGTATCTATCCCAATAACAGTCAGTGCCAGTTCACCTACCCCAGCAACTGTCAGTGAGAGTGTCCGTGGTTCTACCCCAGGAACAGTCACTACCAGTATCCATAGATCTACCCCAATAACAGTCGGTGCCAGTGTCCCTGTATCTAGAATATAAAAAATATGTTTCAGTGAGATCACCCCTCATTCTTTTAAACTCCAGAGAGTATAGGCCCACTAATAACAGTCAGTGCCACTATCCATGGATCTACCCCAATAACAATCAGCGACAATGTCCATGTATCTACACCAGTAACAGTTAGTGCCAGTCAGTGCCAGTGTCCCTGTTTCTACCCAATAACAGTCAGTGGCAGCCCTCATGGATCTACCCCAACTAACAGTCAGTTCCAACATCCATGGATCTACCCAATGAGAGTGAATGCAAGTGTCCATGTATCTAGCCCAATAACAGTCAGTGCCAGCACCCATGTATCTATCCCAGTAACAATCAGTGAGAGTTTCCATGCATCTACCCCAGTAACAGTCAGTGCCAGCACCCATGGATCTACCCCAGTAACAGTCAGTGCCAGCGACCATGGATCTACCCCAGTAACAGTCAGTGCCAGCACCCATGGATCTACCCCAGTAACAGTCAGTGCCAGCGACCATGGATCTACCCCAGTAACAGTCAGTGCCAGCACCCATGGATCTACCCCAGTAACAGTCAGTGCCAGTGACCATGTACAAACTCCAGTAACAGTCAGTGCCAGTGTCCATATATCTACTCCAATTATAGTTAATGCCAGTGTCCATAGATTACCCTAATAAGTCAGTGCCAGTGTCCATGTATTTTCCCCAGTAACAGTCAGTGCCAGTGACCATGGATCTACCCCAATAACAGTCAGTGCCAGTGACCATGGATTTACCCCAATTACAGTCAGTGCCAGTTTCCTGGCATCTACCCCAATAACAGTCAGTGCCAGCGTCCAGCAATCTACCCCAATTACAGTCAGTGCCAGCGTCCAGCAATCTACCCCAATTACAGTCAGTGCCAGCGTCCAGCAATCTACCCCAATTACAGTCAGTGCCAGCGTCCAGCAATCTACCCCAATTACAGTCAGTGCCAGCGTCCATCAATCTACCCCAATTACAGTCAGTGCCAGCGTCCATCAATCTACCCCAATTACAGTCAGTGCCAGCGTCCATCAATCTACCCCAATTACAGTCAGTGCCAGCGTCCATCAATCTACCCCAATTACAGTCAGTGCCAGCGTCCATCAATCTACCCCAATTACAGTCAGTGCCAGCGTCCAGCAATCTACCCCAATTACAGTCAGTGCCAGCGTCCATCAATCTACCCCAATTACAGTCAGTGCCAGCGTCCAGCAATCTACCCCAATTACAGTCAGTGCCAGCGTCCATCAATCTACCCCAATTACAGTCAGTGCCAGCGTCCATCAATCTACCCCAATTACGGTCAGTGCCAGCGTCCATCAATCTACCCCAATTACAGTCTGTGCCAGCGTCCATCAATCGACCCCAATTACAGTCTGTGCCAGTGATTATGGATTTACCCCAATTACAGTCTGTGCCAGCACCCAGCAATCTACCCCAATTACAGTCAGTGCCAGCGTCCAGCAATCTACCCCAATTACAGTCTGTGCCAGTGATTATGGATTTACCCCAATTACAGTCTGTGCCAGCGTCCATCAATCTACCCCAATTACAGTCAGTGCCAGCGTCCAGCAATCTACCCCAATTACGGTCAGTGCCAGCGTCCATCAATCTACCCCAATTACAGTCAGTGCCAGCGTCCAGCAATCTACCCCAATTACAGTCAGTGCCAGCGTCCATCAATCTACCCCAATTACAGTCAGTGCCAGCGTCCATCAATCTACCCCAATTACGGTCAGTGCCAGCGTCCAGCAATCTACCCCAATTACAGTCAGTGCCAGCGTCCAGCAATCTACCCCAATTACAGTCTGTGCCAGTGATTATGGATTTACCCCAATTACAGTCAGTGCCAGCGTCCATCAATCTACCCCAATTACGGTCAGTGCCAGCGTCCATCAATCTACCCCAATTACAGTCAGTGCCAGCGTCCATCAATCTACCCCAATTACAGTCAGTGCCAGCGTCCATCAATCTACCCCAATAACAGTCAGTGCCAGCGTCCATCAATCTACCCCAATTACAGTCAGTGCCAGCGTCCAGCAATCTACCCCAATAACAGTCAGTGCCAGCGTCCAGCAATCTACCCCAATTACAGTCTGTGCCAGCGTCCAGCAATCTACCCCAATTACAGTCTGTGCCAGCGTCCATCAATCTACCCCAATTACAGTCAGTGCCAGTGTCCATCAATCTACCCCAATTACAATCAGTGCCAGCGTCCATCAATCTACCCCAATAACAGTCAGTGCCAGCGTCCAGCAATCTACCCCAATTACAGTCAGTGCCAGCGTCCATCAATCTACCCCAATTACAGTCAGTGCCAGCGTCCAGCAATCTACCCCAATTACAGTCAGTGCCAGCGTCCATCAATCTACCCCAATTACAGTCAGTGCCAGCGTCCATCAATCTACCCCAATTACAGTCAGTGCCAGCGTCCAGCAATCTACCCCAATTACAGTCAGTGCCAGCGTCCATCAATCTACCCCAATTACGGTCAGTGCCAGCGTCCATCAATCTACCCCAATTACGGTCAGTGCCAGCGTCCAGCAATCTACCCCAATAACAGTCAGTGCCAGCGTCCATCAATCTACCCCAATTACAGTCAGTGCCAGCGTCCATCAATCTACCCCAATTACAGTCAGTGCCAGTGTCCATCAATCTACCCCAATTACAGTCAGTGCCAGCGTCCATCAATCTACCCCAATTACAGTCAGTGCCAGCGTCCAGCAATCTACCCCAATAACAGTCAGTGCCAGCGTCCAGCAATCTACCCCAATTACAGTCAGTGCCAGCGTCCAGCAATCTACCCCAATAACAGTCAGTGCCAGCGTCCAGCAATCTACCCCAATTACAGTCAGTGCCAGCGTCCAGCAATCTACCCCAATTACAGTCAGTGCCAGCGTCCAGCAATCTGCCCCAATTACAGTCAGTGCCAGCGTCCAGCAATCTACCCCAATTACAGTCAGTGCCAGCGTCCATCAATCTACCCCAATTACAGTCAGTGCCAGCGTCCATCAATCTACCCCAATTACAGTCAGTGCCAGCGTCCAGCAATCTACCCCAATTACAGTCAGTGCCAGCGTCCAGCAATCTACCCCAATTACAGTCAGTGCCAGCGTCCAGCAATCTACCCCAATTACAGTCAGTGCCAGCGTCCATCAATCTACCCCAATTACAGTCAGTGCCAGCGTCCATCAATCTACCCCAATTACAGTCAGTGCCAGCGTCCAGCAATCTACCCCAATTACAGTCAGTGCCAGCACCCAGCAATCTACCCCAATTACAGTCAGTGCCAGCGTCCAGCTATCTGCCCCAATTACAGTCAGTGCCAGCGTCCAGCAATCTACCCCAATTACAGTCAGTGCCAGCGTCCATCAATCTACCCCAATTACGGTCAGTGCCAGCGTCCATCAATCTACCCCAATTACAGTCAGTGCCAGCGTCCATCAATCTACCCCAATTACAGTCAGTGCCAGCGTCCAGCAATCTACCCCAATTACAGTCAGTGCCAGCGTCCAGCAATCTACCCCAATTACAGTCAGTGCCAGCGTCCAGCAATCTACCCCAATTACAGTCAGTGCCAGCGTCCAGCAATCTACCCCAATTACAGTCAGTGCCAGCGTCCATCAATCTACCCCAATTACAGTCAGTGCCAGCGTCCAGCAATCTACCCCAATTACAGTCAGTGCCAGCGTCCATCAATCTACCCCAATTACAGTCAGTGCCAGCGTCCATCAATCTGCCCCAATTACAGTCAGTGCCAGCGTCCATCAATCTACCCCAATTACAGTCAGTGCCAGCGTCCATCAATCTACCCCAATTACAGTCAGTGCCAGTGTCCAGCAATCTACCCCAATTACAGTCAGTGCCAGCGTCCATCAATCTACCCCAATTACAGTCAGTGCCAGCGTCCAGCAATCTACCCCAATTACAGTCAGTGCCAGCGTCCATCAATCTACCCCAATTACAGTCAGTGCCAGCGTCCATCAATCTACCCCAATTACAGTCAGTGCCAGTGTCCAGCAATCTACCCCAATTACAGTCAGTGCCAGCGTCCAGCAATCTACCCCAATTACAGTCTGTGCCAGTGTCCATCAATCTACCCCAATTACAGTCAGTGCCAGCGTCCAGCAATCTACCCCAATTACAGTCAGTGCCAGCGTCCATCAATCTACCCCAATTACAGTCAGTGCCAGCGTCCATCAATCTACCCCAATTACAGTCAGTGCCAGCGTCCATCAATCTACCCCAATTACAGTCAGTGCCAGCGTCCATCAATCTACCCCAATTACAGTCAGTGCCAGCGTCCATCAATCTACCCCAATTACAGTCAGTGCCAGCGTCCAGCAATCTACCCCAATTACAGTCAGTGCCAGCGTCCAGCAATCTACCCCAATTACAGTCAGTGCCAGCGTCCAGCAATCTACCCCAATTACAGTCAGTGCCAGCGTCCATCAATCTACCCCAATTACAGTCAGTGCCAGCGTCCATCAATCTACCCCAATTACAGTCAGTGCCAGCGTCCATCAATCTACCCCAATTACAGTCAGTGCCAGCGTCCAGCAATCTACCCCAATTACAGTCAGTGCCAGTGATTATGGATTTACCCCAATTACAGTCAGTGCCAGTGTCCATCAATCTACCCCAATTACAGTCAGTGCCAGTGTCCATCAATCTACCCCAATTACAGGCAGCGAGTGTGTCCATGGATCTACCCCAATAACACTGAATACCAGGATTGATGTATCTATCCCAGCAACTGTCAGTGCCAGTGTACATTATCTACCCCAAAAACAGTCAGTGCCAGTGTACATTATCTACCCCAAAAACAGTCAGTGCCAGTGTCGATAGAACGACCCCAGTTACAGTCAGTGCCAGTGTTCATGTATCTACTCCAGTAACATTCAATGCTGCAATATATCTACCCCAATAACAGTCAGTGCCTGCGCATCGACCACAGTAACAGTCAGTGAGAGTGTCCATCGATCTACCCCAATAACAGTCAGTGCCAGCGTCCAAGTATCTACCCAAGTAAGAGTGAGTCGGGTACGGTAATGTTACTAGACTAGTAATCCGGAGTTATGAGTTCAAATCCCACCACGGCAACTGGGGAATTTAAATTCAATTAATGAAATAAAATCTGGAATTAAAAAACTAGTATCAGTAATGGTGGTCATGAAACTACCAGATTGTTGTAAAAAGCCATCTGGTTCACTAATGTCCTTTAGGGGAAAGAAACCTACCGTCCTTACCCAGTCTGGCCTATATGTGACTCCAGACCCACAGCAATGTGGTTGATTCTTAAATGGCCTAGCAAGCCACTCAGTTGTACAATCTCGCTTAAAAAAAAAGTCATAATGAGAATAAAACCAGACAAACCACTAGGCACCGGACATGACAAAAGCAAACCAAGCCCAGTTGACCCTGCAAAATTCTCCTCACTAACATCTGGGGACTTGTGCCAAAATTGGGAGAGCTGTCCCACAGACTAGTCAAGCAACAGCCTGACATAGCCATACCCACTGAATCATACCTTTCAGCCAACATCCCAGATTCTAACATCACCATCCCTGGCTATGTCTTGTCCTACCAGAGGTGGCGGTACAGTGATATACAGTCAGGAGAGAGTGGCCCTGGGAGTCCTCAACATTGACTCTGGCCTCCATGAAATTTCATGGCATCAGGCCAAACATGGGGAAGGAAACCTCCTGGTGATTACCACCTACCATCCTCCCTCAGCTGACGAATCAGTCCTCCTCCGTGTTGAGCACCACTTGGAGGAAGCACTGAGGGTAGCAAGAGCACAGAATGTACTCTGGGTGGGGGACTTCAATGTCCATCACGAAGAGTGGCTCTGTTAGCACAATTGCTGGCCGCGTCATGAAGGACATAGCTGCGAGACTGGGCCTGCGGTAAGTGGTGAGCGAACCAACACAAGGGAAAACCTACTTGTCCTCACCAATCTACCTGTCGCAGATGCATCTGTCCATGACAGTGTTGGTAGGAGTGACCCACCGCACAGTCCTCGAGGAGATGAAGTCCCGTCTTCGCACTGAGGACACCATCCAAAGTGTTGTGTGGCACTACCACCGTGTTAAATGGGATAGATTCAGAACAGATCTAGCAACTCAAAACTGGGCATCCATGAGGCGCTGTGGGCCATCAGCAGCAGCAGAATTGTTTTCCAGCACAATCTGTAACCTCATGGCCTGGCATATTCCTCACTCTACCATTACCAACAAGCCAGGGGGTCAACCCTGGTTCAATGAGGAATGTAGAAGAGCATGCCAGGAGCAGCACCAGGCGTACCTAAAAATGAGATGCCAGCCTGGTGAAGCTACAACTCAGGACTACATGCATGCTAAACAGCAGAAGCAAAATATTATAGATAGAGCTAAGTGATTCCACAACCAACGGATCAGATCAAAACTCTGCAGTCCTTCTTCATCCAGTCGTGAATGGTGGTGGACAATTAAACAACTAATGGGAGGAGGAGGCTCTGTAAACATCCCCATCCTCAATGATGGAAGAGTCCAGCACGTGAGTGCAAAAGACAAGGCTGAAGCGTTTGCAACCATCTTCAGCCAGAAGTGCGGAGTGGATGATCCATCTTGGCCTCCTCCTGATATCCCCACCATCACAGAAGCCAGTCTTCATCCAATTCGATTCACTCCACGTGATATCAAGAAACGGCTGAGTGCACTGGATACAGCAAAGGCTATGGGCCCCGACAACATCCCAGCTGTAGTGCTGAAGACTTGTGCTCCAGAACTAGCCGCGCCTCTAGCCAAACTGTTCCAGTACAGCCACAACACTGGCATCTAGCCGACAATGTGGAAAATTGCCCAGGTATGTCCTGTCCACAAAAAGCAGGACAAATCCAATCCGGCCAATTATCACCCCATCAGTCTACTCTCAATCATCAGCAAAGTGATGGAAGGTGTCGTCGACAGTGCTATCAAGCGGCACAAACTCACCAATAACCTGCTCACCGATGTTTGGGTTCTGCCAGGACCACTCGGCTCCAGACCTCATTACAGCCTTGGTCCAATCATGAATATAAGAGCTGAATTCCAGAGGTGAAGTGAAAGTGACTGCCCTTGACATCAAGGCAGCATTTGACCGAGTGTGGCACCAAGGAGCCCGAGTAAAATTGAAGTCAATGGAATTAGGGGGAAAACTCTCCAGTGGCTGGAGTCATACCTAGCACAAAGGAAGATGGTAGTGGTTGTTGGCAGGCCAATCATCTCTGCACCTGGAGTTCCTCAGGGCAGTGTCCTAGGCCCAACCATCTTCAGCTGCTTCATCAATGACCTTCCCTCCATCATAAGGTCAGAAATGGGGATGTTTGCTGATGATTGCACAATGTTCAGTTCCATTAGCAACCCCTCAGATAATGAAGCATGTAGCAAGACCTGGACAACATCCAGGCTTGGGCTGATAAGTAGCAAGTAACATTCACGCCAGACAAGTGCCAGGCAATGACGATCTCCAACAAGAGAGAGTCTAACCACCTCCCCTTGACATTCAACGGCATTACCATCACTGAATCCCCCACCATCAACATCCTGTGGGTCATGATTGACCAGAAACTTAACTGGACCAGCCATATAAATACATCCCATGAATGAATTTTAAAAAAGAATGCCAGCGTATATGTAACTAGCCCAATAATAGTCATTGGGAGTGTCCATGGATCTACCCCAAGAACAAGCAATGCCAGCGTCCATGTATCTACGCCAATAAGTCAGTGCCAGTGTCCATGTATCTAATGTAGTAATAGTCAGTGCCGACACCCATGGATTGACCCCAATAAGAGTCAGTGCCAGTGACCATGCATCTACCCCAGTTACTGTCAGAGCCAGTGCCCATAGATTTACCCCAGTAACAGTCCTTGCCAGCATCTAGCCAATTAACATTCAGTGTCAACATCCATCGATCTGCTCCAATAACAGTCAGAGCCAACATCCATTGATCTGCCCCAGTGACAGTCAGTGCCAACATCCATGGCCGTACCCCAATACTAGTGAATGCCAATGTACATGTATTTACCTCATTAACAGTCAATGCCAACATCCATCGATCTACACCAATAACAGGCAGTGCCAGTGTTGATGGATTTTTTTTTTATTCGTTCATGGGATGTGGGCGTCGCTGGCAAGGCCATCATTTATTGCCCATCCCTAATTGCCTTTGAGAAGGTGGTGGTGAGCTGCTTTCTTGAACTGCTGCAGTCCGTGTGGTGAAGGTTCTCCCACAGTGCTGTTAGGTAGGGAGTTCCAGGATTTTGACCCAGCGATACCATAAAAACAGTCAATGTCAGTGTCCGTGTATCTATCCCAGTAATAGTCATTGCCAATATCCATCGCTCTATGCCAATAACAGTCAGTGCCAGTGTCCCTGTATCTACCCGAATAACAGTCAGTGCCAGTGTCCATGTATCTATGCCAATAACAGGCAGTGCCAGTGTCCATGTATCTATGCCAATAACAGGCAGTGCCAGTGTCCATGTATCTACCCCAATAAGTCAGCGCCAGTGTCCATGTATCTATCCCAGTGACAGTCATTGCCAACATCCATTGCTCTATGCCAAAAACAGTCAATGCCACTCTCCACGTATCTACCCCAATAACAGGCAGTGCCAGTGTCCATGTATCTACCCTAATAACAGGCAGTGCCAGTGTCCATGTATCTACCCCAATAACAGACAGTGCCCATGTCCATGCATCTACTCCAATAACAGTCTGTGCCAGTGTCCAAGTATCTACCCCAATAACAGTCAGTGCCCATGTCCATGTATCTACTCCAATAACAGGCAGTGCCAGTGTCCACGTATCTACCCCAAAAACAGTCAGTGCCAGTGTCCATGTATCTACCCCAATAACAGTCAGTGAGAGCATCCATGAATCGACCAAATAACAGGAAGTGAGAGCATCCAGGCATCTATCACAGCAACACAGTGAATATCCATATATCCACCTCAATAACAGAGTACCAGTCTCCATGTACCTACCCCAGTTTCAGTCAATACCAGTGCCCATTTATCGACCCAAGCAACAGCCAGTTTGAGTGCAAAAAATCAACCCCCAGTAACAGTCAATATCTGTGTCCATGGATCTACCCCAGTAAGTCAGTGCCAACGTCCATCTTTAATGAGACGTCCATGGACGTACCCGAGCAAGAGTCAGTGAGAGTGTCCATGTGCCTACTTCCATAACAGTCAGTGTCAGTGTCCATGAATCTACCTCAATATCAGTGAGCGTGTCCATGAATCAAACCCAATGACAGTCAGTGTCCATGAATCGAACCCAATGACAGTCAGTATCCATGAAACTAACCCAATGACAGTCAGTGACTATGAATCTAACCCAATGACAGTCAGTGTCCATGAAACTAACCCAATGACAGTCAGTGTCCATGAATCCAACCCAATGACAATCAGTGTCCATCAATTCAACCCAATGACGGTCTATGTCCATAAATCTAACCCAAGAACACTCTGTGCCATGAATCTAACCCAATGACAGTCAGTGTCCATGAATCTAACCCAATGACAATCAGTGTCCATGAATCTAACCCAATGACAGTCAGTATCCATGAAACTAACCCAATGACAGTCAGTGTCCATGAATCTCACCCAATGACAGTCAGTGTCCATGAATCTAACCCAATGACAGTCAGTGTCCATGAATCTAACCCAATGACAGTCAGTGTCCATGAATCTAACCCAATGACAGTCAGTGTCCATGAATCTAACCCAATGACGATCAGTGTCCATGAATCTGACCCAATGACAGTCAGTGTCCATGAATCTCACCCAATGACGGTCAGTGTCCATGATTCTAACCCAGTGACAGTCAGTGTCAATGAACCTACCCCAATGACAGTCAGTGTCCATGAATCTACCCCAATGACAGTCAGTGTCCATGAATCTAACCCAATGACAGTCAGTGTCCATGAATCTACCCCAATGACAGTCAGTGTCCATGAATCTAACCCAATGACAGTCAGTGTCCATGATTCTGACCCAGTGACAGTCACTGTCCATGAATCTAACCCAATGACAATCAGTGTCCATGAATCAACCCCAATGACAGTCAGTGTCAATGAATCTACCCGAATGACGGTCTGTGTCCATGCATCTAACCCAATGACAGTCAGTGTCCATGAATTTAACCCAATGACGGTCTGTGTCCATGCATCTAACCCAATGACAGTCAGTGTCCATGAATCTGACCCAATGACAGTCAGTGTCCATGAATCTAACCCAATGAAAATCAGTGTCCATGAACCTGACCCAATGACAGTCAGTGTCCATGAATCTAACCCAATGACGGTCTGTGTCCATGCATCTAACCCAATGACAGTCAGTGTCCATGAATTTAACCCAATGACAGTCAGTGTCCATGAATCTAACCCAATGACAGTCAGTGTCCATGAATCTAACCCAATGACAGTCAGTGTCCATGAATCTAACCCAATGACAGTCAGTGTCCATGAATCTAACCCAATGAAAATCAGTGTCCATGAATCTGACCCAATGACAGTCAGTGTCCATGAATCTAACCCAATGAAAATCAGTGTCCATGAACCTGACCCAATGACAGTCAGTGTCCATGAATCTAACCCAATGACAGTCAGTGTCCATGAATCTAACCCAATGAAAATCAGTGTCCATGAACCTGACCCAATGACAGTCAATGTCCATGAATCTCACCCGATGACGGTCAGTGTCCATGAATCTACCCCAATGACAGTCAGTGCCATGAATCTAACGCAATGATCGTCAGTGTGTATGAATCGAACCCAATGACAGTCAGTGTCCATGAATCTAATCCAATGACAGTCAGTGTCCATGAATCTAACCCAATGACAGTCAGTGTCCATGAATCTACCCCAATGACAGTCAGTGTCCATGAATCTAATCCAATGACAGTCAGTGTCCATGCATCTGACCCAATGACAGTCAGTGTCCATGAATCTACCCCAATGACAGTCAGTGTCAATGAATCTACCCCAATGACGGTCTGTGTCCATGAATCTAACCCATTGGCAGTCAGTGCCCATGAATGTACCCCAATGCCGATCAGTGTCCATAAAACTAACCCAATGACAGTCAGTGTCCATGAATCTACCCCAATGACAGTCAGTGTCCATGAATCTAACCCAATGACAGTCAGTGTCCATGAATCTCACCCAATGACAGTCAGTGTCCATGAATCTAACCCAATGACAGTCAGTATCCATGAAACTAACCCAATGACAGTCAGTGTCCATGAATCTCACCCAATGACAGTCAGTGTCCATGAATCTAACCCAATGACAGTCAGTGTCCATGAATCTAACCCAATGACAGTCAGTGTCCATGAATCTAACCCAATGACAGTCAGTGTCCATGAATCTAACCCAATGACGATCAGTGTCCATGAATCTGACCCAATGACAGTCAGTGTCCATGAATCTCACCCAATGACGGTCAGTGTCCATGATTCTAACCCAGTGACAGTCAGTGTCAATGAACCTACCCCAATGACAGTCAGTGTCCATGAATCTACCCCAATGACAGTCAGTGTCCATGAATCTAACCCAATGACAGTCAGTGTCCATGAATCTACCCCAATGACAGTCAGTGTCCATGAATCTAACCCAATGACAGTCAGTGTCCATGATTCTGACCCAGTGACAGTCACTGTCCATGAATCTAACCCAATGACAATCAGTGTCCATGAATCAACCCCAATGACAGTCAGTGTCAATGAATCTACCCGAATGACGGTCTGTGTCCATGCATCTAACCCAATGACAGTCAGTGTCCATGAATTTAACCCAATGACGGTCTGTGTCCATGCATCTAACCCAATGACAGTCAGTGTCCATGAATCTGACCCAATGACAGTCAGTGTCCATGAATCTAACCCAATGAAAATCAGTGTCCATGAACCTGACCCAATGACAGTCAGTGTCCATGAATCTAACCCAATGACGGTCTGTGTCCATGCATCTAACCCAATGACAGTCAGTGTCCATGAATTTAACCCAATGACAGTCAGTGTCCATGAATCTAACCCAATGACAGTCAGTGTCCATGAATCTAACCCAATGACAGTCAGTGTCCATGAATCTAACCCAATGACAGTCAGTGTCCATGAATCTAACCCAATGAAAATCAGTGTCCATGAATCTGACCCAATGACAGTCAGTGTCCATGAATCTAACCCAATGAAAATCAGTGTCCATGAACCTGACCCAATGACAGTCAGTGTCCATGAATCTAACCCAATGACAGTCAGTGTCCATGAATCTAACCCAATGAAAATCAGTGTCCATGAACCTGACCCAATGACAGTCAATGTCCATGAATCTCACCCGATGACGGTCAGTGTCCATGAATCTACCCCAATGACAGTCAGTGCCATGAATCTAACGCAATGATCGTCAGTGTGTATGAATCGAACCCAATGACAGTCAGTGTCCATGAATCTAATCCAATGACAGTCAGTGTCCATGAATCTAACCCAATGACAGTCAGTGTCCATGAATCTACCCCAATGACAGTCAGTGTCCATGAATCTAATCCAATGACAGTCAGTGTCCATGCATCTGACCCAATGACAGTCAGTGTCCATGAATCTACCCCAATGACAGTCAGTGTCAATGAATCTACCCCAATGACGGTCTGTGTCCATGAATCTAACCCATTGGCAGTCAGTGCCCATGAATGTACCCCAATGCCGATCAGTGTCCATAAAACTAACCCAATGACAGTCAGTGTCCATGAATCTACCCCAATGACAGTCAGTGTCCATGAATCTAACCCAATGACAGTCAGTGTCCATGAATCTCACCCAATGACAGTCAGTGTCCATGAATCTCACCCAATGACAGTCAGTGTCCATGCATCTGACCCAATGACAGTCAGTGTCCATGAATCAACCCCAATGACAGTCAGTGTCAATGAATCTCACCCAATGACAGTCAGTGTCCATGAATCTCACCCAATGACAGTCAGTGTCCATGAATCTAATCCAATGACAGTCAGTGTCCATGAATCTAACCCAATGACAGTCAGTGTCCATGAATCTAATCCAATGACAGTCAGTGTCCATGAATCTAACCCAATGACAGTCAGTGTGGATGAATCCAACCCAATGACAGTCAGTGTCCATGAATCTACCCCATTGACAGTCAGTGTCCATGAATCTACGCCAGTGACAGTCCGTGTCCATGGGCCTGATTTTAGCAGGCCTGCGGGTTTCCGGCGGGTTGGGTTTCGGGTGCGTGGCCTCCGCGCCCAGTGAAATTAGTGGGCTGCCCGCGCGATCGTAGCAGGCAATGCACTAATTGGAATCACTTACCTGCTCCTCCGGACTCCGCGCTGCTGGTCTGCGCGTCGGGCGGGCTGCGCATGCGCAGTACGATCTGTCAGCTGGAGGCTCTCTAGTTAAAGGGGCAGTCCTCCACTGACAGATGCTGCAACCAATGGAACAAATTCGAGCATGGAGCAGCCCAGGGGGAAGGCTGCTCCCAGTTTAATGATGCCTCACCCCAGGTATCATCAGATGGGGTGAGGAGGAGGGGGAGGACAGAGATCTTCCACCCGGCGGGCGGGAGGAAGCGGCCTGCCTCTGCCACCAAGAAGGCCTGGCTCGAGGTGGCAGAGGGGGTCACCTGCACCATCAACATATCGCCCACCTGCATACAGTGCAGGAGGCGCTCCAATGACCGCAGTAGGTCAGCCACAGTGAGAGCACATAGTCTTTCCCCTGCACTCCGTCTGCCACAACACTGCCCCCACCCCACATCTCCTTCGGCACCGCCAACACTACTCTGTCACATCACCCCTCATACTCACTCAAACCCCATCCTCATCTTACCTGCACCTACTCACCTCGCCAGTACTCACCCGCCACTAACACGCAACCCAATCCTCATACAATCTCATGGCTCTATCCCATACTCACCCTCTCGTGCATCTCTCTCACGGCCAGCCTCACTCAACCTGCCACCATCTGTGCTGCAGCCACAGGGCATGCATCGCATATGTGCAGTCGGCAGCGTACGGCAAACGTGTTGTGAGCATGAAGGGGATGCACAAGGGTGTCTGAGGGTTTGCCATGGGTGTTACCTATATTGAATTTCAGAGCAACAAACATCACACATTATATTGGCACCACCACTGCCATGTCTCCGCGAATCCTGTCTGTTGTGTCCAATAATGCCCGCTCCTGGGTATCACTATGAGGACCCACCACTGATGCCACCCATCGTGTTACTGCAGAGTAGGTGCAGGTGTATTTGCAGGGCTCTTCCGCGCAGACGACTGAGAGACATCGGCGGTGTACCCGGCTGCACCCTGGAAGGATGCGGAGGAGAAGTTGTGGAGGGCAGTGGTGACTTTGGCAGCGACAGGTAAGCAGATGGTGCTGGGGCCAGCCAGGAGCAGCTCGGCATGAAAGAGCCTGCAGATCTCCACGACTACATGTCGAGTGAATCTGCGCCTCCGTGTGCACTGCTGCTCGGAGAGGTCCGGGGAGCTGCGCCTCGGTCTGTGGACCCTGTGGCGAGGGTAGTGCCCTCTGCTGTACAGGTGGATGTGTCACAGCACTCTGTTGTGGAGCTCCACATGTCAGAGGTGGACGGCGTGGATGGTGAGGCTGGTGATGCTGTTCGCCCTCCGAGGGGGTCATGACTGCAGCTACGGCGGCCCCCATCCGCAATATGTACATCTGAGGGGGTCCGCAAGGTCGGCACATGTCTCCGGACCCCGGGGTGAGTGTGCAGGTTGGTGACTTTGACCGCCAGGAGGGGGGTGGTGGAGGCCACACTTTGTCCCAAGTGACAGAGCGGCCTCCTGCAATGGGTGAGGGTCTCCCCCCACCCCACCTGTCAAATGGACCTTTGCAGCTGCCACAGGCTGACGGCTGCAACACGTCCAGTTCAACTAGGACTGTTTCCCCAGTGTGTGAAACAGTCCCATGTTCCCCAAAATCACACACAGTCCCTCAATCAGGTCAGTTAATGACCTGAACAAGCGAAATAAATAACCTCAAGTGGCATCCCGCTGGCTTTAATTGCCTGCGGGATTCCCACCAGAGGGGGCCACGCACGCACCCCCGCACGTCATCGGGGAACCCGGAAGTGGGCGGGATCGTGGCGGGTTCCCGTCACGTGACTGGATATCGGGATTTTCGGAGCCCTCCCGGTGGAAACCCACAGGAAACCCGACGGTAAAATCGAGCCCCATGAATCTACCCCAATGACAGTCAGTGTCCATGAACCTAACCCAATGACAGTCAGTGTCCATGAATCTAACCCAATGACAGTCAGTGTCCATGAACCTAACCCAATGACAGTCAGTGTCCATGAATCGAACCCAATGACAGTCAGTGTCCATGAATCTAACCCAGTGTCAGTCAGTGTCCATGAATCTACCTCAATGACAATCAGTTTCCATGAATCTACCCCAATGACGGTCAGTGTTCATGAATCTAACCAAATAACAGTCAGAGCCTATGTCCATGTATCTACCCCAATATCAGTGAGCCTGTCCATGTTTGTACCCCAATAACAGTCAGTGAGAGCATCCATGTCTCTACCTCAATAACAGTCAGTGAGAGTGTCCATGTAACTACCCCAATAACCATCAGTGCCAGTGTCCATGTATCTATCCCAGTAACAGTCATTGCCAACATCCATCACTCTATGCCAATAACAGTCAGTGCCACTGTCCATATACCTACCCGGGTAACAGTAAGTGAGCGTGTCCATGTATCTACCCCAATAGCAGTAAGTGAGCGTGTCCATGTATCTACCCCAATAGCAGTAAGTGAGCGTGTCCATGTATCTACTCCAATAGCAGTAAGTGAGCGTGTCCATGTATCTACTCCAATAGCAGTAAGTGAGAGTGTCCATGTATCTACTCCAATAGCAGTAAGTGAGAGTGTCCATGTATCTACTCCAATAGCAGTAAGTGAGCGTGTCCATGTATCTACCCCAATAGCAGTAAGTGAGAGTGTCCATGTATCTACCCCAATGGCAGTAAGTGAGAGTGTTCATGTATCTACCCCAATAGCAGTAAGTGAGAGTGTTCATGTATCTACCCCAATAGCAGTAAGTGAGAGTGTCCATGTATCTACCCCAATAGCAGTAAGTGAGAGTGTCCATGTATCTATCCCAATAGCAGTAAGTGAGAGTGTTCATGTATCTACCCCAATAGCAGCAAGTGAGCGTGTCCATGTATCTACCCCAATAGCAGTAAGTGAGAGTGTTCATGTATCTATCCCAATAGCAGTAAGTGAGAGTGTCCATGTATCTACCCCAATAGCAGTAAGTGAGAGTGTCCATGTATCTACCCCAATAGCAGTAAGTGAGCGTGTCCATGTATCTATCCCAATAGCAGTAAGTGAGAGTGTTCATGTATCTACCCCAATAGCAGCAAGTGAGCGTGTCCATGTATCTACCCCAATAGCAGTAAGTGAGAGTGTTCATGTATCTATCCCAATAGCAGTAAGTGAGAGTGTCCATGTATCTACCCCAATAGCAGTAAGTGAGCGTGTCCATGTATCTACCCCAATAGCAGTAAGTGAGAGTGTCCATGTATCTACTCCAATAGCAGTAAGTGAGAGTGTCCATGTATCTATTCCAATAGCAGTAAGTGAGCGTGTCCATGTATCTACCCCAATAGCAGTAAGTGAGAGTGTCCATGTATCTATTCCAATAGCAGTAAGTGAGCGTGTCCATGTATCTACCCCAATAGCAGTAAGTGAGAGTGTCCATGTATCTACTCCAATAGCAGTAAGTGAGAGTGTCCATGTATCTATTCCAATAGCAGTAAGTGAGAGTGTCCATGTATCTACCCCAATAGCAGTAAGTGAGAGTGTTCATGTATCTACCCCAATTACAATCAGTGAGAGTGCCATGGATCTACCCCAGTAACAGTCATTGTCAGTGTGCATGTAACTATCCCCAGTCAGTTTAACCTCGGTGGTGGGGAAACTTCTGGAAACCATAATCCGGGACAGAATTAGCAGTCACTTGGGCGCATGTGGATTGATTAGGAAAAGCCAGCACGGATTTGTTAAAAGCAAATTGTGTTTAACCAACTTGATAGAGTTTTTTGATAAGATAACAGAGAGGGTGGATGAGGGCAGTGCAGTTGATGTGGTGTAAATGGATTTTCAAAAAGCGTTTGATAAAGTGCCACATGGTAGGCTTGCTATTAAGGTTGTGGCCCATGGAATAAAGGGGACAGTAGCAACATGGATACAGAATTGGCTAAATGACAGGAAACAGAGAGTAGTGGTGAACGGTTGTTTTTCGGACTGGAGGGAGGTGTACAGTGGTGTTCCCCAGGGGTCAGTTCTCGGTCCACTGTTTTTCTTGATATATATTAATGACTTGGACTTGAGTGTAGAGGGCACAATTTTCAAAATTTGCAGATGACACAAAACTTGGAAGTGTAGTGCACAGTGAGGAGGATAGTGATGGACTTCAAGAGGATATAGACAGGCTGGTGGCATCGGTGGACACGTGGCAGATGAAATTTAACGCGGAAAAATGCGAGGTGATGTATTTCGGTCGGAAAAATGAGGAGAGGCAATATTAACTAGAGGGCACAATTCTAAAAGGGGTAGAGGAACAGAGATATCTGGGGGTATATGTGCACAAATCGTTGAAGGTGGCAGGACAGATTGAGAAAGTGGTTAAAAAAGCACACAGGGTTGTGGGCTTTATTAATAGAGGCATAGAGTACAATAGCATGATGAACCTTTATAAAACACTGGTTCAGCCACAACTGGAGCATTGTGTCCAGTTCTGGGCACCGCTCTTTAGGAAGGATGTGAAGGTCTTTGAGAGGGTGCAGAAAAGGTTTACGAGAATGCTTCCAGGGATGAGGGACATAAATTATGTGGATAGACTGGAGAAGCTGGGGTTGTTCTCCTTAGAACAGAGAAGGTTGAGAGGAGATTTGATAGAGGTGTTCAAAATCATGAAGGGTCTGGACAGAGTGGATGGAGAGAAACTGTTCCCATTGGTGGAAAGGTCAAGAACGAGAGGGCACAGATTTAAGGTGATTTGCAAAAGAACCAAAGCTGACATGAGGAAAAACTATTTTACACAGCGAGTGGTTAGGATCTGGATTGCACTGCCCGAGGGGGTGGTGGAGGCAGATTCAATCATGACCTTCAAAAGGGAACTGCATAAGTACTTGAAATGAAAAAATTTGCAAGGCTACGGGGATAGGACCAGTAACAGTCAGTGAGGGTCCATGTATTTACCCCAGTAACAGTCAGTCAGTGTCCATGTATTTACCCCAGTAACAGTCAGTCAGTGTCCATGTATTTACCCCAGTAACAGTC
Organism: Heptranchias perlo; assembly: GCF_035084215.1. Lineage (NCBI taxonomy): Eukaryota > Metazoa > Chordata > Chondrichthyes > Hexanchiformes > Hexanchidae > Heptranchias > Heptranchias perlo. The sequence goes on from NC_090340.1 coordinate 10,740,771, forward strand.
AGTGAGTGTCCATGTATCTACCCCAGTAACAGTCAGTGAGTGTCCATGTATCTACCCCAGTAATAGTCAGTGAGTGTCCATGTATCTACCCCAGTAACAGTCAGTGAGTGTCCATGCATCTACCCCAGTAACAGACAATGAGTGTCCATGTATTTACCCCAATAACAGTCAGTGAGTGTCCATGTATTTACCCCAGTAACAGTCAGTGAGTGTCCATGTATTTACCCCAGTAACAGTCAGTGAGTGTCCATGTATTTACCCCAGTAACAGTCAGTGAGTGTCCATGTATTTACCCCAGTAACAGTCAGTGAGTGTCCATGTATTTACCCCAGTAACAGACAGTGAGTGTCCATGTATTTACCCCAGTAACAGACAGTGAGTGTCCATGTATTTACCCCAGTAACAGTCAGTGAGTGTCCATGTATTTACCCCAGTAACAGTCAGTGAGTGTCCATGTATCTACCCCAGTAACAGACAGTGAGTGTCCATGTATTTACCCCAGTAACAGACAGTGAGTGTCCATGTATCTACCCCAGTAACAGCCAGTGAGTGTCCATGTATTTACCCCAGTAACAGTCAGTGAGTGTCCATGTATTTACCCCAGTAACAGACAGTGAGTCTCCATGTATTTACCCCAGTAACAGTCAGTGAGTGTCCATGTATTTACCCCAGTAACAGTCAGTGAGTGTCCATGTATTTACCCCAGTAACAGTCAGTGAGTGTCCATGTATCTACCACAGTAACAATCAGTGAGTATCCTTGCATCTACCCCAGTAACAATCAGTGAGTGTCCATGTATCTACCCCAGCAACAGTCAGTGAGTGTCCATGTATTTACCCCAGTAACAATCAGTGAGTATCCTTGTATCTGTCCCAGTAACAGTGAGTGTCCATGTATTTACCCCAGTAACAGTCAGTGAGTGTCCATGTATTTACCCCAGTAACAGTCAGTGTCCATGAATTTACCCCAGTAACAGTCAGTGAGTGTCCATGTATTTACCCCAGTAACAGACAGTGAGTGTCCATGTATTTACCCCAGTAACAGTCAGTGAGTGTCCATGTGTTTACCGCAGTAACAGTCAGTGAGTGTCCATGGACCTACCCCAGTAACTGACAGTGAGTGTCCATGTATCTACCCCAGTAACAGTCAGTGAGTGTCCATGTGTTGACGCCAGTAACAGTCAGTGAGTGTCCATGTATCTACCCCAGTAACACAGTGAATGTCCATATATCTTCCCCAGTAAGAGTCAGGGCCAGTGCCCATGTACCTACCCCAGTAACAGTCAGTGAGTATCCTTATATCGGCCCCAGTAACAGTCAGTGAGTGTCCATGTATTTACCCCAGTAACAGTCAGTGAGTGTCCATGGACCTACCCCAGTAACAGTCAGAGTGTCCATGTGATTAGCCCAGTAACAGTCAGTGAGTGTCCATGTATTTACCCCAGTAACAGTCAGTGAGTGTCCATGTATTTACCCCAGTAACAATCAGTGAGTATCCTTGTATCTGCTCCAGCAACAGTGAGTGTCCATGTATTTACCCCAGTAACAGTCAGTGAGTGTCCATGTATTTACCCCAGTAACAGACAGTAAGTGTCCATGTATTTACCCCAGTAACAGACAGTGAGTGTCCATGTATTTACCCCAGTAACAGTCAGTGAGTGTCCTTGTATTTACCCCAGTAACAGTCAGTGAGTGTCCTTGTATTTACCCCAGTAACAGTCAGTGAGTATCCTTGTATCTGCCCCAGAAACAGTGAGTGTCCATGTATTTACGCCAGAAACAATCAGTGAGTGTCCATGTATTTACCCCAGTAACAGTCAGTGAGTGTCCATGTATTTAGCCCAGTAACAGTCAGTGAGTGTCCATGTATTTACCCCAGTCACAGTCAGTGTGTGTCCATGTATTTACCCCAGTAACAGTCAGTGAGTGTCCATGTATTTACCCCAGTAACAGTCAGTGAGTGTCCATGTATCTACCCCAGTAACAGTCAGTGAATGTCCATGTATTTACCCCAGTAACAATCAGTGAGTGTCCATGAATTTACCCCAGTAACAGTCAGTGAGTGTCCATGTATTTACTCCAGTAACAGTCAGTGAGTGTCCATGTATTTACCCCAGTAACAGACAGTGAGTGTCCATTTATCTACCCCAGTAACAGACAGTGAGTGTCCATGTATTTACCCCAGTAACAATCAGTGAGTATCCTTGTATCTACCCCAGTAACAATCAGTGAGTGTCCATGTATCTACCCCAGCAACAGTCAGTGAGTGTCCATGTATTTACCCCAGTAACAATCAGTGAGTATCCTTGTATCTGTCCCAGTAACAGTGAGTGTCCATGTATTTACACCAGTAACAGTCAGTGAGTGTCCATGTATTTACCCCAGTAACAGTCAGTGAGTGTCCATGTATTTACCCCAGTAACAGTCAGTGAGTGTCCATGTATTTACCCCAGTAACAATCAGTGAGTGTCCATGTATTTACCCCAGTAACAGTCAGTGAGTGTCCATGTATTTACCCCAGTAACAGACAGTGAGTGTCCATGGACCTCCCCCAGTAACAGACAGTGAGTGTCCATGTATCTGCCCCAGTAACAGTCAGTGAGTGTCCATGTATCTGCCCCAGTAACAGTCAGTGAGTGTCCATGTATCTACCCCAGTAACAGTCAGTGAGTGTCCATGTGTTTACCCCAATAACAGTCAGTGAGTGTCCATGTATTTACCCCAGTAACAGTCCGTGAGTGTCCATGTATCTACCCCAGTAAAAGACAGTGAGTGTCCATGTATTTACCCCAGTAACAGTCAGTGAGTGTCCATGTATTTACCCCAGTAAAAATCAGTGAGTATCCTTGTATCTGTCCCAGTAACAGTGAGTGTCCATGTATCAACCCCAGGAACAGTCAGTGAGTGTCCATGTATTTACCCCAGTAACAATCAGTGAGTATCCTTGTATCTGTCCCAGTAACAGTGAGTGTCCATGGACCTACCCCAGTAACAGACAGTGAATGTGCATTTTTTACCCCAGTAACAGTCAGTGAGTGTCCATGTATTTACCCCAGTAACAGTCAGTGAGTGTCCATGTATTTACCCCAGTAACAGTCAGTGAGTGTCCATGTATTTACCCCAGTAACAGTCAATGAGTGTCCATGTATTTACCCCAGTAACAGACAGTGAGTGTCCATGTATTTACCCCAGTAAGTCAGTGAGTGTCCATGTATTTACCCCAGTAACAGTCAGTGAGTGTCCATGTATTTACCCCAGTAACAGTCAGTGAGTGTCCATGTATTTACCCCAGTAACAGACAGTGAGTGTCCATGTATTTACCCCAGTAACAGTCAGTGAGTGTCCATGTATTTACCCCAGTAACAGACAGTGAGTGTCCATGTATTTACCCCAGTAACAGATAGTGAGTGTCCATGTATTTACCCCAGTAACAGACAGTGAGTGTCCATGTATTTACCCCAGTAACAGTCAGTGAGTGTCCATGTATTTACCCCAGTAACAGTCAGTGAGTGTCCATGTATCTACCCCAGTAACAGTCAGTGAGTGTCCATGTATTTACCCCAGTAACAGACAGTGAGTGTCCATGTATTTACCCCAGTAACAGTCAGTGATTGTCCATGTATTTACCCCAGTAACAGTCAATGAGTGTCCATGTATTCACCCCAGTAACAGACAGTGAGTGTCCATGTATCTACCCCAGTAACAGACAGTGAGTGTCCATGTATTTACCCCAGTAACAGTCAATGAGTGTCCATGTATTCACCCCAGTAACAGACAGTGAGTGTCCATGTATCTACCCCAGTAACAGTCCGTGAGTGTCCATGTATCTACCCCAGTAAAAGACAGTGAGTGTCCATGTATTTACCCCAGTAACAGTCAGTGATTGTCCATGTATTTACCCCAGTAACAGTCAATGAGTGTCCATGTATTCACCCCAGTAACAGACAGTGAGTGTCCATGTATCTACCCCAGTAACAGACAGTGAGTGTCCATGTATCTACCCCAGTAACAGTCAGTGAGTGTCCATGTATCTACCCCAGTAACAGACAGTGAGTGTCCATGTATCTACCCCAGTAACAGTCAGTGAGTGTCCATGTATTTACCCCAGTAACAGACAGTGAGTGTCCATGTATTTACCCCAGTAACAGACAGTGAGTGTCCATGTATCTACCCCAGTAACAGTCAGTGAGTGTCCATGTATTTACCCCAGTAACAGTCAGTGAGTGTCCATGGACCTACCCCAGTAACAGACAGTGAGTGTCCATGTATTTACCCCAGTAACAGTCAGTGAGTGTCCATGTATTTACCCCAGTAACAGTCAGTGAGTGTCCATGTATTTACCCCAGTAACAGTCAGTGAGTGTCCATGTATTTACCCCAGTAACAGACAGTGAGTGTCAATGTATTTACCCCAGTAAGTCAGTGAGTGTCCATGTATTTACCCCAGTAACTGTCAGTGAGTGTCCATGTATCTACCCCAGTAACAGTCAGTGAGTGTCCATGTATCTACCCCAGTAACACTCAGTGAGTGTCCATGTATTTACCCCAGTAACAGTCAGTGAGTGTCCATGGACCTACCCCAGTAACAGACAGTGAGTGTCCATGTATCTACCCCAGTAACAGTCAGTGAGTGTCCATGTATTTACCCCAGTAACAGTCAGTGAGTGTCCATGTATTTACCCCAGTAACAGGCAGTGAGTGTCCATGTATTTACCCCAGTAACAGTCAGTGAGTGTCCATGTATTTACCCCAGTAACAGACAGTGAGTGTCCATGTATTCACCCCAGTAACAGGCAGTGAGTGTCCATGTATTTACCCCAGTAACAGACAGTGAGTGTCCATGTATTTACCCCAGTAACAGTCAGTGAGTGTCCATGTATTTACCCCAGTAACAGTCAGTGAGTGTCCATGTATTTACCCCAGTAACAGTCAGTGAGTGTCCATGTATTTACCCCAGTAACAGTCAGTGAGTGTCCATGTATTTACCCCAGTAACAGTCAGTGAGTGTCCATGTATTTACCCCAGTAACAGACAGTGAGTGTCCATGTATTTACCCCAGTAACAGACAGTGAGTGTCCATGTATTTACCCCAGTAACAGTCAGTGAGTGTCCATGTATTTACCCCAGTAACAGTCAGTGAGTGTCCATGTATCTACCCCAGTAACAGACAGTGAGTGTCCATGTATTTACCCCAGTAACAGACAGTGAGTGTCCATGTATCTACCCCAGTAACAGACAGTGAGTGTCCATGTATTTACCCCAGTAACAGTCAGTGAGTGTCCATGTATTTACCCCAGTAACAGACAGTGAGTGTCCATGTATTTACCCCAGTAACAGTCAGTGAGTGTCCATGTATTTACCCCAGTAACAGTCAGTGAGTGTCCATGTATTTACCCCAGTAACAGTCAGTGAGTGTCCATGTATCTACCACAGTAACAATCAGTGAGTATCCTTGCATCTACCCCAGTAACAATCAGTGAGTGTCCATGTATCTACCCCAGCAACAGTCAGTGAGTGTCCATGTATTTACCCCAGTAACAATCAGTGAGTATCCTTGTATCTGTCCCAGTAACAGTGAGTGTCCATGTATTTACCCCAGTAACAGTCAGTGAGTGTCCATGTATTTACCCCAGTAACAGTCAGTGTCCATGAATTTACCCCAGTAACAGTCAGTGAGTGTCCATGTATTTACCCCAGTAACAGACAGTGAGTGTCCATGTATTTACCCCAGTAACAGTCAGTGAGTGTCCATGTGTTTACCGCAGTAACAGTCAGTGAGTGTCCATGGACCTACCCCAGTAACTGACAGTGAGTGTCCATGTATCTACCCCAGTAACAGTCAGTGAGTGTCCATGTGTTGACCCCAGTAACAGTCAGTGAGTGTCCATGTATCTACCCCAGTAACACAGTGAATGTCCATATATCTTCCCCAGTAAGAGTCAGGGCCAGTGCCCATGTACCTACCCCAGTAACAGTCAGTGAGTATCCTTATATCGGCCCCAGTAACAGTCAGTGAGTGTCCATGTATTTACCCCAGTAACAGTCAGTGAGTGTCCATGTATTTACCCCAGTAACAGTCAGAGTGTCCATGTGATTAGCCCAGTAACAGTCAGTGAGTGTCCATGTATTTACCCCAGTAACAGTCAGTGAGTGTCCATGTATTTACCCCAGTAACAATCAGTGAGTATCCTTGTATCTGCTCCAGCAACAGTGAGTGTCCATGTATTTACCCCAGTAACAGTCAGTGAGTGTCCATGTATTTACCCCAGTAACAGACAGTAAGTGTCCATGTATTTACCCCAGTAACAGACAGTGAGTGTCCATGTATTTACCCCAGTAACAGTCAGTGAGTGTCCTTGTATTTACCCCAGTAACAGTCAGTGAGTGTCCTTGTATTTACCCCAGTAACAGTCAGTGAGTATCCTTGTATCTGCCCCAGAAACAGTGAGTGTCCATGTATTTACGCCAGAAACAATCAGTGAGTGTCCATGTATTTACCCCAGTAACAGTCAGTGAGTGTCCATGTATTTAGCCCAGTAACAGTCAGTGAGTGTCCATGTATTTACCCCAGTCACAGTCAGTGTGTGTCCATGTATTTACCCCAGTAACAGTCAGTGAGTGTCCATGTATTTACCCCAGTAACAGTCAGTGAGTGTCCATGTATCTACCCCAGTAACAGTCAGTGAATGTCCATGTATTTACCCCAGTAACAATCAGTGAGTGTCCATGAATTTACCCCAGTAACAGTCAGTGAGTGTCCATGTATTTACTCCAGTAACAGTCAGTGAGTGTCCATGTATTTACCCCAGTAACAGACAGTGAGTGTCCATTTATCTACCCCAGTAACAGACAGTGAGTGTCCATGTATTTACCCCAGTAACAATCAGTGAGTATCCTTGTATCTACCCCAGTAACAATCAGTGAGTGTCCATGTATCTACCCCAGCAACAGTCAGTGAGTGTCCATGTATTTACCCCAGTAACAATCAGTGAGTATCCTTGTATCTGTCCCAGTAACAGTGAGTGTCCATGTATTTACACCAGTAACAGTCAGAGAGTGTCCATGTATTTACCCCAGTAACAGTCAGTGAGTGTCCATGTATTTACCCCAGTAACAGTCAGTGAGTGTCCATGTATTTACCCCAGTAACAATCAGTGAGTGTCCATGTATTTACCCCAGTAACAGTCAGTGAGTGTCCATGTATTTACCCCAGTAACAGACAGTGAGTGTCCATGGACCTCCCCCAGTAACAGACAGTGAGTGTCCATGTATCTGCCCCAGTAACAGTCAGTGAGTGTCCATGTATCTGCCCCAGTAACAGTCAGTGAGTGTCCATGTATCTACCCCAGTAACAGTCAGTGAGTGTCCATGTGTTTACCCCAATAACAGTCAGTGAGTGTCCATGTATTTACCCCAGTAACAGTCCGTGAGTGTCCATGTATCTACCCCAGTAAAAGACAGTGAGTGTCCATGTATTTACCCCAGTAACAGTCAGTGAGTGTCCATGTATTTACCCCAGTAAAAATCAGTGAGTGTCCATGTATTTACCCCAGTAACAGTCAGTGATTGTCCATGTATTTACCCCAGTAACAGTCAATGAGTGTCCATGTATTCACCCCAGTAACAGACAGTGAGTGTCCATGTATCTACCCCAGTAACAGACAGTGAGTGTCCATGTATCTACCCCAGTAACAGTCAGTGAGTGTCCATGTATCTACCCCAGTAACAGACAGTGAGTGTCCATGTATCTACCCCAGTAACAGTCAGTGAGTGTCCATGTATTTACCCCAGTAACAGACAGTGAGTGTCCATGTATTTACCCCAGTAACAGACAGTGAGTGTCCATGTATCTACCCCAGTAACAGTCAGTGAGTGTCCATGTATTTACCCCAGTAACAGTCAGTGAGTGTCCATGGACCTACCCCAGTAACAGACAGTGAGTGTCCATGTATTTACCCCAGTAACAGTCAGTGAGTGTCCATGTATTTACCCCAGTAACAGTCAGTGAGTGTCCATGTATTTACCCCAGTAACAGTCAGTGAGTGTCCATGTATTTACCCCAGTAACAGACAGTGAGTGTCAATGTATTTACCCCAGTAAGTCAGTGAGTGTCCATGTATTTACCCCAGTAACTGTCAGTGAGTGTCCATGTATTTACCCCAGTAACAGTCAGTGAGTGTCCATGTATCTACCCCAGTAACACTCAGTGAGTGTCCATGTATTTACCCCAGTAACAGTCAGTGAGTGTCCATGGACCTACCCCAGTAACAGACAGTGAGTGTCCATGTATCTACCCCAGTAACAGTCAGTGAGTGTCCATGTATTTACCCCAGTAACAGTCAGTGAGTGTCCATGTATTTACCCCAGTAACAGGCAGTGAGTGTCCATGTATTTACCCCAGTAACAGTCAGTGAGTGTCCATGTATTTACCCCAGTAACAGACAGTGAGTGTCCATGTATTCACCCCAGTAACAGGCAGTGAGTGTCCATGTATTTACCCCAGTAACAGACAGTGAGTGTCCATGTATTTACCCCAGTAACAGTCAGTGAGTGTCCATGTATTTACCCCAGTAACAGTCAGTGAGTGTCCATGTATTTACCCCAGTAACAGTCAGTGTGTGTCCATGTATTTACCCCAGTAACAGTCAGTGAGTGTCCATGTATTCACCCCAGTAACAGACAGTGAGTGTCCATGTATCTACCCCAGTAACAGACAGTGAGTGTCCATGTATTTACCCCAGTAACAGACAGTGAGTGTCCATGTATCTACCCCAGTAACAGTCAGTGAGTGTCCATGTATTTACCCCAGTAACAGTCAGTGAGTGTCCATGGACCTACCCCAGTAACAGACAGTGAGTGTCCATGTATTTACCCCAGTAACAGACAGTGAGTGTCCATGTATCAACCCCAGTAACAGTCAGTGAGTGTCCATGTATTCACCCCAGTAACAGTCAGTGAGTGTCCATGTATTTACCCCAGTAACAGTCAGTGTCCATGTATTTACCCCAGTAACAGACAGTGAGTGTCCATGTATTTACCCCAGTAACAATCAGTGAGTGTCCATGTATCTACCCCAGTAACAGTCAGTGAGTGTCCATGTATTTACCCCAGTAACAGACAGTGAGTGTCCATGGACCTCCCCCAGTAACAGACAGTGAGTGTCCATGTATTTACCCCAGTAACAGTCAGTGAGTGTCCATGTATTTACCCCAGTAACAGTCAGTGAGTGTCCATGTATTTACCCCAGTAACAGTCAGTGAGTGTCCATGTATTTACCCCAGTAACAGACAGTGAGTGTCCATGTATCTACCCCAGTAACAGACAGTGAGTGTCCATGTATCTACCCCAGTAACAGTCAGTGAGTGTCCATGTATCTACCCCAGTAACAGACAGTGAGTGTCCATGTATCTACCCCAGTAACAGTCAGTGAGTGTCCATGTATTTACCCCAGTAACAGACAGTGAGTGTCCATGTATTTACCCCAGTAACAGACAGTGAGTGTCCATGTATCTACCCCAGTAACAGTCAGTGAGTGTCCATGTATTTACCCCAGTAACAGTCAGTGAGTGTCCATGGACTTACCCCAGTAACAGACAGTGAGTGTCCATGTATTTACCCCAGTAACAGTCAGTGAGTGTCCATGTATTTACCCCAGTAACAGTCAGTGAGTGTCCATGTATTTACCCCAGTAACAGTCAGTGAGTGTCCATGTATTTACCCCAGTAACAGACAGTGAGTGTCAATGTATTTACCCCAGTAAGTCAGTGAGTGTCCATGTATTTACCCCAGTAACTGTCAGTGAGTGTCCATGTATTTACCCCAGTAACAGTCAGTGAGTGTCCATGTATCTACCCCAGTAACACTCAGTGAGTGTCCATGTATTTACCCCAGTAACAGTCAGTGAGTGTCCATGGACCTACCCCAGTAACAGACAGTGAGTGTCCATGTATCTACCCCAGTAACAGTCAGTGAGTGTCCATGTATTTACCCCAGTAACAGTCAGTGAGTGTCCATGTATTTACCCCAGTAACAGGCAGTGAGTGTCCATGTATTTACCCCAGTAACAGTCAGTGAGTGTCCATGTATTTACCCCAGTAACAGACAGTGAGTGTCCATGTATTCACCCCAGTAACAGGCAGTGAGTGTCCATGTATTTACCCCAGTAACAGACAGTGAGTGTCCATGTATTTACCCCAGTAACAGTCAGTGAGTGTCCATGTATTTACCCCAGTAACAGTCAGTGAGTGTCCATGTATTTACCCCAGTAACAGTCAGTGAGTGTCCATGTATTTACCCCAGTAACAGTCAGTGAGTGTCCATGTATTTACCCCAGTAACAGTCAGTGAGTGTCCATGTATTTACCCCAGTAACAGACAGTGAGTGTCCATGTATTTACCCCAGTAACAGACAGTGAGTGTCCATGTATTTACCCCAGTAACAGTCAGTGAGTGTCCATGTATTTACCCCAGTAACAGTCAGTGAGTGTCCATGTATCTACCCCAGTAACAGACAGTGAGTGTCCATGTATTTACCCCAGTAACAGACAGTGAGTGTCCATGTATCTACCCCAGTAACAGACAGTGAGTGTCCATGTATTTACCCCAGTAACAGTCAGTGAGTGTCCATGTATTTACCCCAGTAACAGTCAGTGAGTGTCCATGTATTTACCCCAGTAACAGTCAGTGAGTGTCCATGTATCTACCACAGTAACAATCAGTGAGTATCCTTGCATCTACCCCAGTAACAATCAGTGAGTGTCCATGTATCTACCCCAGCAACAGTCAGTGAGTGTCCATGTATTTACCCCAGTAACAATCAGTGAGTATCCTTGTATCTGTCCCAGTAACAGTGAGTGTCCATGTATTTACCCCAGTAACAGTCAGTGAGTGTCCATGTATTTACCCCAGTAACAGTCAGTGTCCATGAATTTACCCCAGTAACAGTCAGTGAGTGTCCATGTATTTACCCCAGTAACAGGCAGTGAGTGTCCATGTATTTACCCCAGTAACAGTCAGTGAGTGTCCATGTATTTACCCCAGTAACAGACAGTGAGTGTCCATGTATTCACCCCAGTAACAGGCAGTGAGTGTCCATGTATTTACCCCAGTAACAGACAGTGAGTGTCCATGTATTTACCCCAGTAACAGTCAGTGAGTGTCCATGTATTTACCCCAGTAACAGTCAGTGAGTGTCCATGTATTTACCCCAGTAACAGTCAGTGAGTGTCCATGTATTTACCCCAGTAACAGTCAGTGAGTGTCCATGTATTTACCCCAGTAACAGTCAGTGAGTGTCCATGTATTTACCCCAGTAACAGACAGTGAGTGTCCATGTATTTACCCCAGTAACAGACAGTGAGTGTCCATGTATTTACCCCAGTAACAGTCAGTGAGTGTCCATGTATTTACCCCAGTAACAGTCAGTGAGTGTCCATGTATCTACCCCAGTAACAGACAGTGAGTGTCCATGTATTTACCCCAGTAACAGACAGTGAGTGTCCATGTATCTACCCCAGTAACAGACAGTGAGTGTCCATGTATTTACCCCAGTAACAGTCAGTGAGTGTCCATGTATTTACCCCAGTAACAGTCAGTGAGTGTCCATGTATTTACCCCAGTAACAGTCAGTGAGTGTCCATGTATCTACCACAGTAACAATCAGTGAGTATCCTTGCATCTACCCCAGTAACAATCAGTGAGTGTCCATGTATCTACCCCAGCAACAGTCAGTGAGTGTCCATGTATTTACCCCAGTAACAATCAGTGAGTATCCTTGTATCTGTCCCAGGAACAGTGAGTGTCCATGTATTTACCCCAGTAACAGTCAGTGAGTGTCCATGTATTTACCCCAGTAACAGTCAGTGTCCATGAATTTACCCCAGTAACAGTCAGTGAGTGTCCATGTATTTACCCCAGTAACAGACAGTGAGTGTCCATGTATTTACCCCAGTAACAGTCAGTGAGTGTCCATGTGTTTACCGCAGTAACAGTCAGTGAGTGTCCATGGACCTACCCCAGTAACTGACAGTGAGTGTCCATGTATCTACCCCAGTAACAGTCAGTGAGTGTCCATGTGTTGACCCCAGTAACAGTCAGTGAGTGTCCATGTATCTACCCCAGTAACACAGTGAATGTCCATATATCTTCCCCAGTAAGAGTCAGGGCCAGTGCCCATGTACCTACCCCAGTAACAGTCAGTGAGTATCCTTATATCGGCCCCAGTAACAGTCAGTGAGTGTCCATGTATTTACCCCAGTAACAGTCAGTGAGTGTCCATGTATTTACCCCAGTAACAGTCAGAGTGTCCATGTGATTAGCCCAGTAACAGTCAGTGAGTGTCCATGTATTTACCCCAGTAACAGTCAGTGAGTGTCCATGTATTTACCCCAGTAACAATCAGTGAGTATCCTTGTATCTGCTCCAGCAACAGTGAGTGTCCATGTATTTACCCCAGTAACAGTCAGTGAGTGTCCATGTATTTACCCCAGTAACAGACAGTAAGTGTCCATGTATTTACCCCAGTAACAGACAGTGAGTGTCCATGTATTTACCCCAGTAACAGTCAGTGAGTGTCCTTGTATTTACCCCAGTAACAGTCAGTGAGTGTCCTTGTATTTACCCCAGTAACAGTCAGTGAGTATCCTTGTATCTGCCCCAGAAACAGTGAGTGTCCATGTATTTACGCCAGAAACAATCAGTGAGTGTCCATGTATTTACCCCAGTAACAGTCAGTGAGTGTCCATGTATTTAGCCCAGTAACAGTCAGTGAGTGTCCATGTATTTACCCCAGTCACAGTCAGTGTGTGTCCATGTATTTACCCCAGTAACAGTCAGTGAGTGTCCATGTATTTACCCCAGTAACAGTCAGTGAGTGTCCATGTATCTACCCCAGTAACAGTCAGTGAATGTCCATGTATTTACCCCAGTAACAATCAGTGAGTGTCCATGAATTTACCCCAGTAACAGTCAGTGAGTGTCCATGTATTTACTCCAGTAACAGTCAGTGAGTGTCCATGTATTTACCCCAGTAACAGACAGTGAGTGTCCATTTATCTACCCCAGTAACAGACAGTGAGTGTCCATGTATTTACCCCAGTAACAATCAGTGAGTATCCTTGTATCTACCCCAGTAACAATCAGTGAGTGTCCATGTATCTACCCCAGCAACAGTCAGTGAGTGTCCATGTATTTACCCCAGTAACAATCAGTGAGTATCCTTGTATCTGTCCCAGTAACAGTGAGTGTCCATGTATTTACACCAGTAACAGTCAGAGAGTGTCCATGTATTTACCCCAGTAACAGTCAGTGAGTGTCCATGTATTTACCCCAGTAACAGTCAGTGAGTGTCCATGTATTTACCCCAGTAACAATCAGTGAGTGTCCATGTATTTACCCCAGTAACAGTCAGTGAGTGTCCATGTATTTACCCCAGTAACAGACAGTGAGTGTCCATGGACCTCCCCCAGTAACAGACAGTGAGTGTCCATGTATCTGCCCCAGTAACAGTCAGTGAGTGTCCATGTATCTGCCCCAGTAACAGTCAGTGAGTGTCCATGTATCTACCCCAGTAACAGTCAGTGAGTGTCCATGTGTTTACCCCAATAACAGTCAGTGAGTGTCCATGTATTTACCCCAGTAACAGTCCGTGAGTGTCCATGTATCTACCCCAGTAAAAGACAGTGAGTGTCCATGTATTTACCCCAGTAACAGTCAGTGAGTGTCCATGTATTTACCCCAGTAAAAATCAGTGAGTGTCCATGTATTTACCCCAGTAACAGTCAGTGATTGTCCATGTATTTACCCCAGTAACAGTCAATGAGTGTCCATGTATTCACCCCAGTAACAGACAGTGAGTGTCCATGTATCTACCCCAGTAACAGACAGTGAGTGTCCATGTATCTACCCCAGTAACAGTCAGTGAGTGTCCATGTATCTACCCCAGTAACAGACAGTGAGTGTCCATGTATCTACCCCAGTAACAGTCAGTGAGTGTCCATGTATTTACCCCAGTAACAGACAGTGAGTGTCCATGTATTTACCCCAGTAACAGACAGTGAGTGTCCATGTATCTACCCCAGTAACAGTCAGTGAGTGTCCATGTATTTACCCCAGTAACAGTCAGTGAGTGTCCATGGACCTACCCCAGTAACAGACAGTGAGTGTCCATGTATTTACCCCAGTAACAGTCAGTGAGTGTCCATGTATTTACCCCAGTAACAGTCAGTGAGTGTCCATGTATTTACCCCAGTAACAGTCAGTGAGTGTCCATGTATTTACCCCAGTAACAGACAGTGAGTGTCAATGTATTTACCCCAGTAAGTCAGTGAGTGTCCATGTATTTACCCCAGTAACTGTCAGTGAGTGTCCATGTATTTACCCCAGTAACAGTCAGTGAGTGTCCATGTATCTACCCCAGTAACACTCAGTGAGTGTCCATGTATTTACCCCAGTAACAGTCAGTGAGTGTCCATGGACCTACCCCAGTAACAGACAGTGAGTGTCCATGTATCTACCCCAGTAACAGTCAGTGAGTGTCCATGTATTTACCCCAGTAACAGTCAGTGAGTGTCCATGTATTTACCCCAGTAACAGGCAGTGAGTGTCCATGTATCTACCCCAGTAACAGACAGTGAGTGTCCATGTATTTACCCCAGTAACAGACAGTGAGTGTCCATGTATCTACCCCAGTAACAGTCAGTGAGTGTCCATGTATTTACCCCAGTAACAGTCAGTGAGTGTCCATGGACCTACCCCAGTAACAGACAGTGAGTGTCCATGTATTTACCCCAGTAACAGACAGTGAGTGTCCATGTATCAACCCCAGTAACAGTCAGTGAGTGTCCATGTATTCACCCCAGTAACAGTCAGTGAGTGTCCATGTATTTACCCCAGTAACAGTCAGTGTCCATGTATTTACCCCAGTAACAGACAGTGAGTGTCCATGTATTTACCCCAGTAACAATCAGTGAGTGTCCATGTATCTACCCCAGTAACAGTCAGTGAGTGTCCATGTATTTACCCCAGTAACAGACAGTGAGTGTCCATGGACCTCCCCCAGTAACAGACAGTGAGTGTCCATGTATTTACCCCAGTAACAGTCAGTGAGTGTCCATGTATTTACCCCAGTAACAGTCAGTGAGTGTCCATGTATTTACCCCAGTAACAGTCAGTGAGTGTCCATGTATTTACCCCAGTAACAGACAGTGAGTGTCCATGTATCTACCCCAGTAACAGACAGTGAGTGTCCATGTATCTACCCCAGTAACAGTCAGTGAGTGTCCATGTATCTACCCCAGTAACAGACAGTGAGTGTCCATGTATCTACCCCAGTAACAGTCAGTGAGTGTCCATGTATTTACCCCAGTAACAGACAGTGAGTGTCCATGTATTTACCCCAGTAACAGACAGTGAGTGTCCATGTATCTACCCCAGTAACAGTCAGTGAGTGTCCATGTATTTACCCCAGTAACAGTCAGTGAGTGTCCATGGACTTACCCCAGTAACAGACAGTGAGTGTCCATGTATTTACCCCAGTAACAGTCAGTGAGTGTCCATGTATTTACCCCAGTAACAGTCAGTGAGTGTCCATGTATTTACCCCAGTAACAGTCAGTGAGTGTCCATGTATTTACCCCAGTAACAGACAGTGAGTGTCAATGTATTTACCCCAGTAAGTCAGTGAGTGTCCATGTATTTACCCCAGTAACTGTCAGTGAGTGTCCATGTATTTACCCCAGTAACAGTCAGTGAGTGTCCATGTATCTACCCCAGTAACACTCAGTGAGTGTCCATGTATTTACCCCAGTAACAGTCAGTGAGTGTCCATGGACCTACCCCAGTAACAGACAGTGAGTGTCCATGTATCTACCCCAGTAACAGTCAGTGAGTGTCCATGTATTTACCCCAGTAACAGTCAGTGAGTGTCCATGTATTTACCCCAGTAACAGGCAGTGAGTGTCCATGTATTTACCCCAGTAACAGTCAGTGAGTGTCCATGTATTTACCCCAGTAACAGACAGTGAGTGTCCATGTATTCACCCCAGTAACAGGCAGTGAGTGTCCATGTATTTACCCCAGTAACAGACAGTGAGTGTCCATGTATTTACCCCAGTAACAGTCAGTGAGTGTCCATGTATTTACCCCAGTAACAGTCAGTGAGTGTCCATGTATTTACCCCAGTAACAGTCAGTGAGTGTCCATGTATTTACCCCAGTAACAGTCAGTGAGTGTCCATGTATTTACCCCAGTAACAGTCAGTGAGTGTCCATGTATTTACCCCAGTAACAGACAGTGAGTGTCCATGTATTTACCCCAGTAACAGACAGTGAGTGTCCATGTATTTACCCCAGTAACAGTCAGTGAGTGTCCATGTATTTACCCCAGTAACAGTCAGTGAGTGTCCATGTATCTACCCCAGTAACAGACAGTGAGTGTCCATGTATTTACCCCAGTAACAGACAGTGAGTGTCCATGTATCTACCCCAGTAACAGACAGTGAGTGTCCATGTATTTACCCCAGTAACAGTCAGTGAGTGTCCATGTATTTACCCCAGTAACAGACAGTGAGTGTCCATGTATTTACCCCAGTAACAGTCAGTGAGTGTCCATGTATTTACCCCAGTAACAGTCAGTGAGTGTCCATGTATTTACCCCAGTAACAGTCAGTGAGTGTCCATGTATCTACCACAGTAACAATCAGTGAGTATCCTTGCATCTACCCCAGTAACAATCAGTGAGTGTCCATGTATCTACCCCAGCAACAGTCAGTGAGTGTCCATGTATTTACCCCAGTAACAATCAGTGAGTATCCTTGTATCTGTCCCAGTAACAGTGAGTGTCCATGTATTTACCCCAGTAACAGTCAGTGAGTGTCCATGTATTTACCCCAGTAACAGTCAGTGTCCATGAATTTACCCCAGTAACAGTCAGTGAGTGTCCATGTATTTACCCCAGTAACAGACAGTGAGTGTCCATGTATTTACCCCAGTAACAGTCAGTGAGTGTCCATGTGTTTACCGCAGTAACAGTCAGTGAGTGTCCATGGACCTACCCCAGTAACTGACAGTGAGTGTCCATGTATCTACCCCAGTAACAGTCAGTGAGTGTCCATGTGTTGACCCCAGTAACAGTCAGTGAGTGTCCATGTATCTACCCCAGTAACACAGTGAATGTCCATATATCTTCCCCAGTAAGAGTCAGGGCCAGTGCCCATGTACCTACCCCAGTAACAGTCAGTGAGTATCCTTATATCGGCCCCAGTAACAGTCAGTGAGTGTCCATGTATTTACCCCAGTAACAGTCAGTGAGTGTCCATGTATTTACCCCAGTAACAGTCAGAGTGTCCATGTGATTAGCCCAGTAACAGTCAGTGAGTGTCCATGTATTTACCCCAGTAACAGTCAGTGAGTGTCCATGTATTTACCCCAGTAACAATCAGTGAGTATCCTTGTATCTGCTCCAGCAACAGTGAGTGTCCATGTATTTACCCCAGTAACAGTCAGTGAGTGTCCATGTATTTACCCCAGTAACAGACAGTAAGTGTCCATGTATTTACCCCAGTAACAGACAGTGAGTGTCCATGTATTTACCCCAGTAACAGTCAGTGAGTGTCCTTGTATTTACCCCAGTAACAGTCAGTGAGTGTCCTTGTATTTACCCCAGTAACAGTCAGTGAGTATCCTTGTATCTGCCCCAGAAACAGTGAGTGTCCATGTATTTACGCCAGAAACAATCAGTGAGTGTCCATGTATTTACCCCAGTAACAGTCAGTGAGTGTCCATGTATTTAGCCCAGTAACAGTCAGTGAGTGTCCATGTATTTACCCCAGTCACAGTCAGTGTGTGTCCATGTATTTACCCCAGTAACAGTCAGTGAGTGTCCATGTATTTACCCCAGTAACAGTCAGTGAGTGTCCATGTATCTACCCCAGTAACAGTCAGTGAATGTCCATGTATTTACCCCAGTAACAATCAGTGAGTGTCCATGAATTTACCCCAGTAACAGTCAGTGAGTGTCCATGTATTTACTCCAGTAACAGTCAGTGAGTGTCCATGTATTTACCCCAGTAACAGACAGTGAGTGTCCATTTATCTACCCCAGTAACAATCAGTGAGTATCCTTGCATCTACCCCAGTAACAATCAGTGAGTGTCCATGTATCTACCCCAGCAACAGTCAGTGAGTGTCCATGTATTTACCCCAGTAACAATCAGTGAGTATCCTTGTATCTGTCCCAGTAACAGTGAGTGTCCATGTATTTACACCAGTAACAGTCAGAGAGTGTCCATGTATTTACCCCAGTAACAGTCAGTGAGTGTCCATGTATTTACCCCAGTAACAGTCAGTGAGTGTCCATGTATTTACCCCAGTAACAATCAGTGAGTGTCCATGTATTTACCCCAGTAACAGTCAGTGAGTGTCCATGTATTTACCCCAGTAACAGACAGTGAGTGTCCATGGACCTCCCCCAGTAACAGACAGTGAGTGTCCATGTATCTGCCCCAGTAACAGTCAGTGAGTGTCCATGTATCTGCCCCAGTAACAGTCAGTGAGTGTCCATGTATCTACCCCAGTAACAGTCAGTGAGTGTCCATGTGTTTACCCCAATAACAGTCAGTGAGTGTCCATGTATTTACCCCAGTAACAGTCCGTGAGTGTCCATGTATCTACCCCAGTAAAAGACAGTGAGTGTCCATGTATTTACCCCAGTAACAGTCAGTGAGTGTCCATGTATTTACCCCAGTAAAAATCAGTGAGTGTCCATGTATTTACCCCAGTAACAGTCAGTGATTGTCCATGTATTTACCCCAGTAACAGTCAATGAGTGTCCATGTATTCACCCCAGTAACAGACAGTGAGTGTCCATGTATCTACCCCAGTAACAGACAGTGAGTGTCCATGTATCTACCCCAGTAACAGTCAGTGAGTGTCCATGTATCTACCCCAGTAACAGACAGTGAGTGTCCATGTATCGACCCCAGTAACAGTCAGTGAGTGTCCATGTATTTACCCCAGTAACAGACAGTGAGTGTCCATGTATTTACCCCAGTAACAGACAGTGAGTGTCCATGTATCTACCCCAGTAACAGTCAGTGAGTGTCCATGTATTTACCCCAGTAACAGTCAGTGAGTGTCCATGGACCTACCCCAGTAACAGACAGTGAGTGTCCATGTATTTACCCCAGTAACAGTCAGTGAGTGTCCATGTATTTACCCCAGTAACAGTCAGTGAGTGTCCATGTATTTACCCCAGTAACAGTCAGTGAGTGTCCATGTATTTACCCCAGTAACAGACAGTGAGTGTCAATGTATTTACCCCAGTAAGTCAGTGAGTGTCCATGTATTTACCCCAGTAACTGTCAGTGAGTGTCCATGTATTTACCCCAGTAACAGTCAGTGAGTGTC
Source organism: Heptranchias perlo (assembly GCF_035084215.1). NCBI lineage: Eukaryota > Metazoa > Chordata > Chondrichthyes > Hexanchiformes > Hexanchidae > Heptranchias > Heptranchias perlo. The sequence goes on from NC_090340.1 coordinate 10,760,170, forward strand.
CATGTATCTACCCCAGTAACACTCAGTGAGTGTCCATGTATTTACCCCAGTAACAGTCAGTGAGTGTCCATGGACCTACCCCAGTAACAGACAGTGAGTGTCCATGTATCTACCCCAGTAACAGTCAGTGAGTGTCCATGTATTTACCCCAGTAACAGTCAGTGAGTGTCCATGTATTTACCCCAGTAACAGGCAGTGAGTGTCCATGTATTTACCCCAGTAACAGTCAGTGAGTGTCCATGTATTTACCCCAGTAACAGACAGTGAGTGTCCATGTATTCACCCCAGTAACAGGCAGTGAGTGTCCATGTATTTACCCCAGTAACAGACAGTGAGTGTCCATGTATTTACCCCAGTAACAGTCAGTGAGTGTCCATGTATTTACCCCAGTAACAGTCAGTGAGTGTCCATGTATTTACCCCAGTAACAGTCAGTGTGTGTCCATGTATTTACCCCAGTAACAGTCAGTGAGTGTCCATGTATTCACCCCAGTAACAGACAGTGAGTGTCCATGTATCTACCCCAGTAACAGACAGTGAGTGTCCATGTATTTACCCCAGTAACAGACAGTGAGTGTCCATGTATCTACCCCAGTAACAGTCAGTGAGTGTCCATGTATTTACCCCAGTAACAGTCAGTGAGTGTCCATGGACCTACCCCAGTAACAGACAGTGAGTGTCCATGTATTTACCCCAGTAACAGACAGTGAGTGTCCATGTATCAACCCCAGTAACAGTCAGTGAGTGTCCATGTATTCACCCCAGTAACAGTCAGTGAGTGTCCATGTATTTACCCCAGTAACAGTCAGTGTCCATGTATTTACCCCAGTAACAGACAGTGAGTGTCCATGTATTTACCCCAGTAACAATCAGTGAGTGTCCATGTATCTACCCCAGTAACAGTCAGTGAGTGTCCATGTATTTACCCCAGTAACAGACAGTGAGTGTCCATGGACCTCCCCCAGTAACAGACAGTGAGTGTCCATGTATTTACCCCAGTAACAGTCAGTGAGTGTCCATGTATTTACCCCAGTAACAGTCAGTGAGTGTCCATGTATTTACCCCAGTAACAGTCAGTGAGTGTCCATGTATTTACCCCAGTAACAGTCAGTGAGTGTCCATGTATTTACCCCAGTAACAGTCAGTGAGTGTCCATGTATCTACCCCAGTAACAGTCAGTGAGTGTCCATGTATTTACCCCAGTAAGAGACAGTGAGTGTCCATGTATTTACCCCAGTAACAGTCAGTGAGTGTCCATGTATCTACCCCAGTAACAGTCAGTGAGTGTCCATGTATTTACCCCAGTAACAGTCAGTGAGTGTCCATGTATTTACCCCAGTAACAGTCAGTGAGTGTCCATGTATTCACCCCAGTAACAGACAGTGAGCGTCCATGTATTTACCCCAGTAACAGTCAGTGAGTGTCCATGGACCTACCCCAGTAACAGACAGTGAGTGTCCATGTATTCACCCCAGTAACAGACAGTGAGTGTCCATGTATCTACCCCAGCAACAGACAGTGAGTGTCCATGTATCTACCCCAGTAACAGTCAGTGAGTGTCCATGTATCTACCCCAGTAACAGACAGTGAGTGTCCATGTATCTCCCCCAGTAACAGTCAGTGAGTGTCCATGTATTTACCCCAGTAACAGACAGTGAGTGTCCATGTATCTACCCCAGTAACAGTCAGTGAGTGTCCATGTATTTACCCCAGTAACAGTCAGTGAGTGTCCATGGACCTACCCCTGTAACAGACAGTGAGTGTCCATGGACCTACCCCAGTAACAGACAGTGAGTGTCCATGTATCTACCCCAGTAACAGTCAGTGAGTGTCCATGTATTTACCCCAGTAACAGTCAGTGAGTGTCCATGTATTTACCCCAGTAACAGACAGTGAGTGTCCATGGACCTACCCCAGTAACAGACAGTGAGTGTCCATGTATCTACCCCAGTAACAGTCAGTGAGTGTCCATGTATTTACCCCAGTAACAGTCAGTGAGTGTCCATGTATTTACCCCAGTAACAGACAGTGAGTGTCCAAGTATTTACCCCAGTAACAGTCAGTGAGTGTCCATGTATTTACCCCAGTAACAGACAGTGAGTGTCCATGTATTTACCCCAGTAACAGACAGTGAGTGTCCATGTATTTACCCCAGTAACAGTCAGTGAGTGTCCATGTATTTACCCCAGTAACAGTCAGTGAGTGTCCATGTATTTACCCCAGTAACAGTCAGTGAGTTTCCATGTATTTACCCCAGTAACAGTCAGTGAGTGTCCATGTATTTACCCCAGTAACAGTCAGTGAGTGTCCATGTATTCACCCCAGTAACAGACAGTGAGTGTCCATGTATCTACCCCAGTAACAGACAGTGAGTGTCCATGCATTTACCCCAGTAACAGACAGTGAGTGTCCATGTATCTACCCCAGTAACAGACAGTGAGTGTCCATGTATCTACCCCAGTAACAGTCAGTGAGTGTTCATGTATTTACCCCAGTAACAGTCAGTGAGTGTCCATGGACCTACCCCAGTAACAGACAGTGAGTGTCCATGTATTTACCCCAGTAACAGACAGTGAGTGTCCATGTATCTACCCCACTAACAGTCAGTGAGTGTCCATGTATTCACCCCAGTAACAGTCAGTGAGTGTCCATGTATTTACCCCAGTAACAGTCAGTGAGTGTCCATGGACCTACCCCAGTAACAGACAGTGAGTGTCCATGTATTTACCCCAGTAACAGACAGTGAGTGTCCATGTATCTACCCCAGTAACAGTCAGTGAGTGTCCATGTATTCACCCCAGTAACAGTCAGTGAGTGTCCATGTATTTACCCCAGTAACAGTCAGTGAGTGTCCATGTATTTACCCCAGTAACAGTCAGTGAGTGTCCATGTATTTACCCCAGTAACAGTCAGTGAGTGTCCATGTATTCACCCCAGTAACAGTCAGTGAGTGTCCATGTATTTACCCCAGTAACAGACAGTGAGTGTCCATGGACCTACCCCAGTCACAGACAGTGAGTGTCCATGTATTTACCCCAGTAACAGACAGTGAGTGTCCATGTATCTACCCCAGTAACAGTCAGTGAGTGTCCATGTATTCACCCCAGTAACAGTCAGTGAGTGTCCATGTATTCACCCCAGTAACAGTCAGTGAGTGTCCATGTATTTACCCCAGTAACAGTCAGTGAGTGTCCATGTATTTACCCCAGTAACAGTCAGTGAGTGTCCATGTATTTACCCCAGTAACAGTCAGTGAGTGTCCATGTATTTACCCCAGTAACAGTCAGTGAGTGTCCATGTATTTACCCCAGTAACAGTCAGTGAGTGTCCATGTATTTACCCCAGTAACAGTCAGTGAGTGTCCATGTATTTACCCTCGTAACAGACAGTGAGTGTCCATGTATTTACCCCAGTAACAATCAGTGAGTGTCCATGTATTTACCCCAGTAACAATCAGTGAGTGTCCATGTATTTACCTCAGTAACAGTCAGTGAGTGTCCATGGACCTACCCCAGTAACAGACAGTGAGTGTCCATGTATTTACCCCAGTAACAGTCAGTGAGTGTCCATGTATTTACCCCAGTAACAGTCAGTGAGTGTCCATGTATTTACCCCAGTAACAGTCAGTGAGTGTCCATGTATTCACCCCAGTAACAGACAGTGAGTGTCCATGTATCTACCCCAGTAACAGACAGTGAGTGTCCATGTATTTACCCCAGTAACAGACAGTGAGTGTCCATGTATCTCCCCCAGTAACAGTCAGTGAGTGTCCATGTATTTACCCCAGTAACAGTCAGTGAGTGTCCATGGACCTACCCCAGTAACAGGCAGTGAGTGTCCATGTATTTACCCCAGTAACAGACAGTGAGTGTCAATGTATTTACCCCAGTAAGTCAGTGAGTGTCCATGTATTTACCCCAGTAACAGTCAGTGAGTGTCCATGTATTTACCCCAGTAACAGTCAGTGAGTGTCCATGTATTTACCCCAGTAACAGACAGTGAGTGTCCATGTATTTACCCCAGTAACAGACAGTGAGTGTCCATGTATTTACCCCAGTAACAGTCAGTGAGTGTCCATGTATTTACCCCAGTAACAATCAGTGAGTGTCCATGTATTTACCCTAGTAACAGACAGTGAGTGTCCATGTATTTACCCCAGTAACAATCAGTGAGTGTCCATGTATTTACCCCAGTAACAATCAGTGAGTGTCCATGTATTTACCTCAGTAACAGTCAGTGAGTGTCCATGGACCTACCCCAGTAACAGACAGTGAGTGTCCATGTATTTACCCCAGTAACAGTCAGTGAGTGTCCATGTGTTCACCCCAGTAACAAACAGACAGTGAGTGTTCATGTATTTACCCCAGTAACAGTCAGTGAGTATCCTTGTATTTACCCCAGTAACAGTCAGTGACTGTCCATGTATTTACCCCAGTAACAGTCAGTGAGTGTCCATGGACCTACCCCAGTAACAGACAGTGAGTGTCCATGTATCTAGCCCAGTAACAGTGAGTGAGTGTCCATGTATTTACCCCAGTAACAGTCAGTGAGTATCCTTGTATTTACCCCAGTAACAGTCAGTGAGTGTCCATGTATCTAGCCCAGTAACAGTGAGTGAGTGTCCATGTATTTACCCCAGTAACAGTCAGTGAGTGTCCATGTATCTAGCCCAGTAACAGTGAGTGAGTGTCCATGTATTTACCCCAGTAACAGTCAGTGAGTGTCCATGTATTTACCCCAGTAACAGTCAGTGAGTGTCCATGTATTTACCCCAGTAACAGTCAGTGTGTGTCCATGTATTTACCCCAGTAACAGTCAGTGAGTGTCCATGTATTTACCCCAGTAACAGTCAGTGAGTGTCCATGTATTTACCCCAGTAACAGTCAGTGAGTGTCCATGGACCTACCCCAGTAACAGACAGTGAATGTCCATGTATTTACCCCAGTAACAGTCAGTGAGTGTCCATGTATTTACCCCAGTAACAGTCAGTGAGTGTCCATGTATTTACCCCAGTAACAGACAGTGAGTGTCCATGTATCTACCCCAGTAACAGTCAGTGAGTGTCCATGTATTTACCCCAGTAACAGTCAGTGAGTGTCCATGTATTTACCCCAGTAACAGACAGTGAGTGTCCATGTATTTACCCCAGTAACAGTCAGTGAGTGTCCATGTATTTACCCCAGTAACAGAAAGTGAGTGTCCATGTATTTACCCCAGTAACAGACAGTGAGTGTCCGTGTATTTACCCCAGTAACAGACAGTGAGTGTCCATGTATTTACCCCAGTAACAGTCAGTGAGTGTCCATGTATTTACCCCAGTAACAGTCAGTGAGTGTCCATGTATTTACCCCAGTAACAGTCAGTGAGTGTCCATGTATTTACCCCAGTAACAGTCAGTGAGTGTCCATGTATTTACCCCAGTAACAGTCAGTGAGTGTCCATGTATTCACCCCAGTAACAGACAGTGAGTGTCCATGTATCTAACCCAGTAACAGACAGTGAGTGTCCATATATTTACCCCAGTAACAGACTGTGAGTGTCCATGTATCTACCCCAGTAACAGTCAGTGAGTGTCCATGTATTTACCCCAGTAACAGTCAGTGAGTGTCCATGGACCTACCCCAGTAACAGACAGTGAGTGTCCATATATTTACCCCAGTAACAGACAGTGAGTGTCCATGTATTTACCCCAGTAACAGTCAGTGAGTGTCCATGTATTTACCCCAGTAACAGACAGTGAGTGTCCATGTATTTACCCCAGTAACAATCAGTGAGTGTCCATGTATCTACCCCAGTAACAGTCAGTGAGTGTCCATGTATTTGCCCCAGTAACAGACAGTGAGTGTCCATGGACCTACCCCAGTAACAGACAGTGAGTGTCCATGTATTTACCCCAGTAACAGTCAGTGAGTGTCCATGTATTTACCCCAGTAACAGTCAGTGAGTGTCCATGTATTTACCCCAGTAACAGTCAGTGAGTGTCCATGTATTTACCCCAGTAACAGTCAGTGAGTGTCCATGTATTTACCCCAGTAACAGACAGTGAGTGTCCATGTATTTACCCCAGTAACAGTCAGTGAGTGTCCATGTATTTACCCCAGTAACAGTCAGTGAGTGTCCATGTATTTACCCCAGTAACAGTCAGTGAGTGTCCATGTGTTTACCCCAGTAACAGTCAGTGAGTGTCCATGTATTTACCCCAGTAACAGTCAGTGAGTGTCCATGTATTTACCCCAGTAACAGACAGTGAGTGGCAATGTATTTACCCCAGTAAGTCAGTGAGTGTCCATGTATTTACCCCAGTAACAGTCAGTGAGTGTCCATGTATTTACCCCAGTAACAGTCAGTGAGTGTCCATGTATTTACCCCAGTAACAGACAGTGAGTGTCCATGTATTTACCCCAGTAACAGACAGTGAGTGTCCATGTATTTACCCCAGTAACAGTCAGTGAGTGTCCATGTATTTACCCCAGGAACAGTCAGTGAGTGTCCATGTATTTACCCCAGTAACAATCAGTGAGTGTCCATGTATTTACCCCAGTAACAGTCAGTGAGTGTCCATGTATCTACCCCAGTAACAGTCAGTGAGTGTCCATGTATTTACCCCAGTAACAGACAGTGAGTGTCCATGTATTTACCCCAGTAACAGACAGTGAGTGTCCATGTATTTACCCCAGTAACAGTCAGTGAGTGTCCATGTATTTACCCCAGGAACAATCAGTGAGTGTCCATGTATTTACCCCAGTAACAGTCAGTGAGTGTCCATGGACCTACCCCAGTAACAGACAGTGAGTGTCCATGTATTTCCCCCAGTAACAGTCAGTGAGTGTCCATGTATTTACCCCAGTAACAGTCAGTGAGTGTCCATGTATTTACCCCAGTAACAGACAGTGAGTGTCCATGTATTTACCCCAGTAACAGACAGTGAGTGTCCATGTATTTACCCCAGTAACAGTCAGTGAGTGTCCATGTATTTACCCCAGGAACAGTCAGTGAGTGTCCATGTATTTACCCCAGTAACAATCAGTGAGTGTCCATGTATTTACCCCAGTAACAGTCAGTGAGTGTCCATGTATCTACCCCAGTAACAGTCAGTGAGTGTCCATGTATTTACCCCAGTAACAGACAGTGAGTGTCCATGTATTTACCCCAGTAACAGACAGTGAGTGTCCATGTATTTACCCCAGTAACAGTCAGTGAGTGTCCATGTATTTACCCCAGGAACAATCAGTGAGTGTCCATGTATTTACCCCAGTAACAGTCAGTGAGTGTCCATGGACCTACCCCAGTAACAGACAGTGAGTGTCCATGTATTTCCCCCAGTAACAGTCAGTGAGTGTCCATGTATTTACCCCAGTAACAGTCAGTGAGTGTCCATGTATTTACCCCAGTAACAGTCAGTGAGTGTCCATGTATTTACCCCAGTAACAGTCAGTGAGTGTCCATGTGTTTACCCCAGTAACAGTCAGTGAGTGTCCATGTATTTACCCCAGTAACAGTCAGTGAGTGTCCATGTATTTACCCCAGTAACAGACAGTGAGTGGCAATGTATTTACCCCAGTAAGTCAGTGAGTGTCCATGTATTTACCCCAGTAACAGTCAGTGAGTGTCCATGTATTTACCCCAGCAACAGTCAGTGAGTGTCCATGTATTTACCCCAGTAACAGACAGTGAGTGTCCATGTATTTACCCCAGTAACAGACAGTGAGTGTCCATGTATTTACCCCAGTAACAGTCAGTGAGTGTCCATGTATTTACCCCAGTAACAGTCAGTGAGTGTCCATGTATTTACCCCAGGAACAGTCAGTGAGTGTCCATGTATTTACCCCAGTAACAATCAGTGAGTGTCCATGTATTTACCCCAGTAACAGTCAGTGAGTGTCCATGTATCTACCCCAGTAACAGTCAGTGAGTGTCCATGTATTTACCCCAGTAACAGACAGTGAGTGTCCATGTATTTACCCCAGTAACAGACAGTGAGTGTCCATGTATTTACCCCAGTAACAGTCAGTGAGTGTCCATGTATTTACCCCAGGAACAATCAGTGAGTGTCCATGTATTTACCCCAGTAACAGTCAGTGAGTGTCCATGGACCTCCCCCAGTAACAGACAGTGAGTGTCCATGTATTTCCCCCAGTAACAGTCAGTGAGTGTCCATGTATTTACCCCAGTAACAGTCAGTGAGTGTCCATGTATTTACCCCAGTAACAGACAGTGAGTGTCCATGTATTTACCCCAGTAACAGACAGTGAGTGTCCATGTATTTACCCCAGTAACAGTCAGTGAGTGTCCATGTATTTACCCCAGTAACAGTCAGTGAGTGTCCATGTATCTACCCCAGTAACAGACAGTGAGTGTCCATGTATTTACCCCAGTAACAATCAGTGAGTGTCCATGTATTTACCTCAGTAACAGTCAGTGAGTGTCCATGGACCTACCCCAGTAACAGACAGTGAGTGTCCATGTATTTACCCCAGTAACAGTCAGTGAGTGTCCATGTATTTACCCCAGTAACAGTCAGTGAGTGTCCATGTATTTACCCCAGTAACAGTCAGTGAGTGTCCATGTATTCACCCCAGTAACAGACAGTGAGTGTCCATGTATCTACCCCAGTAACAGACAGTGAGTGTCCATGTATTTACCCCAGTAACAGACAGTGAGTGTCCATGTATCTCCCCCAGTAACAGTCAGTGAGTGTCCATGTATTTACCCCAGTAACAGTCAGTGAGTGTCCATGGACCTACCCCAGTAACAGGCAGTGAGTGTCCATGTATTTACCCCAGTAACAGACAGTGAGTGTCAATGTATTTACCCCAGTAAGTCAGTGAGTGTCCATGTATTTACCCCAGTAACAGTCAGTGAGTGTCCATGTATTTACCCCAGTAACAGTCAGTGAGTGTCCATGTATTTACCCCAGTAACAGACAGTGAGTGTCCATGTATTTACCCCAGTAACAGACAGTGAGTGTCCATGTATTTACCCCAGTAACAGTCAGTGAGTGTCCATGTATTTACCCCAGTAACAATCAGTGAGTGTCCATGTATTTACCCTAGTAACAGACAGTGAGTGTCCATGTATTTACCCCAGTAACAATCAGTGAGTGTCCATGTATTTACCCCAGTAACAATCAGTGAGTGTCCATGTATTTACCCCAGTAACAGACAGTGAGTGTCCATGTATTTACCCCAGTAACAGTCAGTGAGTGTCCATGTATTTACCCCAGTAACAGTCAGTGAGTGTCCATGTATCTACCCCAGTAACAGACAGTGAGTGTCCATGTATTTACCCCAGTAACAATCAGTGAGTGTCCATGTATTTACCTCAGTAACAGTCAGTGAGTGTCCATGGACCTACCCCAGTAACAGACAGTGAGTGTCCATGTATTTACCCCAGTAACAGTCAGTGAGTGTCCATGTATTTACCCCAGTAACAGTCAGTGAGTGTCCATGTATTTACCCCAGTAACAGTCAGTGAGTGTCCATGTATTCACCCCAGTAACAGACAGTGAGTGTCCATGTATCTACCCCAGTAACAGACAGTGAGTGTCCATGTATTTACCCCAGTAACAGACAGTGAGTGTCCATGTATCTCCCCCAGTAACAGTCAGTGAGTGTCCATGTATTTACCCCAGTAACAGTCAGTGAGTGTCCATGGACCTACCCCAGTAACAGGCAGTGAGTGTCCATGTATTTACCCCAGTAACAGACAGTGAGTGTCAATGTATTTACCCCAGTAAGTCAGTGAGTGTCCATGTATTTACCCCAGTAACAGTCAGTGAGTGTCCATGTATTTACCCCAGTAACAGTCAGTGAGTGTCCATGTATTTACCCCAGTAACAGACAGTGAGTGTCCATGTATTTACCCCAGTAACAGACAGTGAGTGTCCATGTATTTACCCCAGTAACAGTCAGTGAGTGTCCATGTATTTACCCCAGTAACAATCAGTGAGTGTCCATGTATTTACCCTAGTAACAGACAGTGAGTGTCCATGTATTTACCCCAGTAACAATCAGTGAGTGTCCATGTATTTACCCCAGTAACAATCAGTGAGTGTCCATGTATTTACCTCAGTAACAGTCAGTGAGTGTCCATGGACCTACCCCAGTAACAGACAGTGAGTGTCCATGTATTTACCCCAGTAACAGTCAGTGAGTGTCCATGTGTTCACCCCAGTAACAAACAGACAGTGAGTGTTCATGTATTTACCCCAGTAACAGTCAGTGAGTATCCTTGTATTTACCCCAGTAACAGTCAGTGACTGTCCATGTATTTACCCCAGTAACAGTCAGTGAGTGTCCATGGACCTACCCCAGTAACAGACAGTGAGTGTCCATGTATCTAGCCCAGTAACAGTGAGTGAGTGTCCATGTATTTACCCCAGTAACAGTCAGTGAGTATCCTTGTATTTACCCCAGTAACAGTCAGTGAGTGTCCATGTATCCAGCCCAGTAACAGTGAGTGAGTGTCCATGTATTTACCCCAGTAACAGTCAGTGAGTGTCCATGTATCTAGCCCAGTAACAGTGAGTGAGTGTCCATGTATTTACCCCAGTAACAGTCAGTGAGTGTCCATGTATTTACCCCAGTAACAGTCAGTGAGTGTCCATGTATTTACCCCAGTAACAGTCAGTGTGTGTCCATGTATTTACCCCAGTAACAGTCAGTGAGTGTCCATGTATTTACCCCAGTAACAGTCAGTGAGTGTCCATGTATTTACCCCAGTAACAGTCAGTGAGTGTCCATGGACCTACCCCAGTAACAGACAGTGAATGTCCATGTATTTACCCCAGTAACAGTCAGTGAGTGTCCATGTATTTACCCCAGTAACAGTCAGTGAGTGTCCATGTATTTACCCCAGTAACAGACAGTGAGTGTCCATGTATCTACCCCAGTAACAGTCAGTGAGTGTCCATGTATTTACCCCAGTAACAGAAAGTGAGTGTCCATGTATTTACCCCAGTAACAGACAGTGAGTGTCCGTGTATTTACCCCAGTAACAGACAGTGAGTGTCCATGTATTTACCCCAGTAACAGTCAGTGAGTGTCCATGTATTTACCCCAGTAACAGTCAGTGAGTGTCCATGTATTTACCCCAGTAACAGTCAGTGAGTGTCCATGTATTTACCCCAGTAACAGTCAGTGAGTGTCCATGTATTTACCCCAGTAACAGTCAGTGAGTGTCCATGTATTCACCCCAGTAACAGACAGTGAGTGTCCATGTATCTAACCCAGTAACAGACAGTGAGTGTCCATATATTTACCCCAGTAACAGACTGTGAGTGTCCATGTATCTACCCCAGTAACAGTCAGTGAGTGTCCATGTATTTACCCCAGTAACAGTCAGTGAGTGTCCATGGACCTACCCCAGTAACAGACAGTGAGTGTCCATATATTTACCCCAGTAACAGACAGTGAGTGTCCATGTATTTACCCCAGTAACAGTCAGTGAGTGTCCATGTATTTGCCCCAGTAACAGACAGTGAGTGTCCATGGACCTACCCCAGTAACAGACAGTGAGTGTCCATGTATTTACCCCAGTAACAGTCAGTGAGTGTCCATGTATTTACCCCAGTAACAGTCAGTGAGTGTCCATGTATTTACCCCAGTAACAGTCAGTGAGTGTCCATGTATTTACCCCAGTAACAGTCAGTGAGTGTCCATGTATTTACCCCAGTAACAGTCAGTGAGTGTCCATGTATTTACCCCAGTAACAGTCAGTGAGTGTCCATGTATCTACCCCAGTAACAGTCAGTGAGTGTCCATGTATTTACCCCAGTAACAGACAGTGAGTGTCCATGTATTTACCCCAGTAACAGTCAGTGAGTGTCCATGTATTTACCCCAGTAACAGTCAGTGAGTGTCCATGTATTTACCCCAGTAACAGTCAGTGAGTGTCCATGTGTTTACCCCAGTAACAGTCAGTGAGTGTCCATGTATTTACCCCAGTAACAGTCAGTGAGTGTCCATGTATTTACCCCAGTAACAGACAGTGAGTGGCAATGTATTTACCCCAGTAAGTCAGTGAGTGTCCATGTATTTACCCCAGTAACAGTCAGTGAGTGTCCATGTATTTACCCCAGTAACAGTCAGTGAGTGTCCATGTATTTACCCCAGTAACAGACAGTGAGTGTCCATGTATTTACCCCAGTAACAGACAGTGAGTGTCCATGTATTTACCCCAGTAACAGTCAGTGAGTGTCCATGTATTTACCCCAGGAACAGTCAGTGAGTGTCCATGTATTTACCCCAGTAACAATCAGTGAGTGTCCATGTATTTACCCCAGTAACAGTCAGTGAGTGTCCATGTATCTACCCCAGTAACAGTCAGTGAGTGTCCATGTATTTACCCCAGTAACAGACAGTGAGTGTCCATGTATTTACCCCAGTAACAGACAGTGAGTGTCCATGTATTTACCCCAGTAACAGTCAGTGAGTGTCCATGTATTCACCCCAGGAACAATCAGTGAGTGTCCATGTATTTACCCCAGTAACAGTCAGTGAGTGTCCATGGACCTACCCCAGCAACAGACAGTGAGTGTCCATGTATTTCCCCCAGTAACAGTCAGTGAGTGTCCATGTATTTACCCCAGTAACAGTCAGTGAGTGTCCATGTATTTACCCCAGTAACAGTCAGTGAGTGTCCATGTATTTACCCCAGTAACAGTCAGTGAGTGTCCATGTGTTTACCCCAGTAACAGTCAGTGAGTGTCCATGTATTTACCCCAGTAACAGTCAGTGAGTGTCCATGTATTTACCCCAGTAACAGACAGTGAGTGGCAATGTATTTACCCCAGTAAGTCAGTGAGTGTCCATGTATTTACCCCAGTAACAGTCAGTGAGTGTCCATGTATTTACCCCAGTAACAGTCAGTGAGTGTCCATGTATTTACCCCAGTAACAGACAGTGAGTGTCCATGTATTTACCCCAGTAACAGACAGTGAGTGTCCATGTATTTACCACAGTAACAGTCAGTGAGTGTCCATGTATTTACCCCAGGAACAGTCAGTGAGTGTCCATGTATTTACCCCAGTAACAATCAGTGAGTGTCCATGTATTTACCCCAGTAACAGTCAGTGAGTGTCCATGTATCTACCCCAGTAACAGTCAGTGAGTGTCCATGTATTTACCCCAGTAACAGACAGTGAGTGTCCATGTATTTACCCCAGTAACAGACAGTGAGTGTCCATGTATTTACCCCAGTAACAGTCAGTGAGTGTCCATGTATTTACCCCAGGAACAATCAGTGAGTGTCCATGTATTTACCCCAGTAACAGTCAGTGAGTGTCCATGTATTTACCCCAGTAACAGACAGTGAGTGTCCATGTATTTACCCCAGTAACAGTCAGTGAGTGTCCATGTATTTACCCCAGTAACAGACAGTGAGTGTCCATGTATTCACCCCAGTAACAGTCAGTGAGTGTCCATGTATTCACCCCAGTAACAGACAGTGAGTGTCCATGTATTCACCCCAGTAACAGTCAGTGAGTGTCCATGTATTCACCCCAGTAACAGACAGTGAGTGTCCATGTATTCACCCCAGTAACAGTCAGTGAGTGTCCATGTATTTACCCCAGTAACAGTCAGTGAGTGTCCATGTATTTACCCCAGTAACAGTCAGTGAGTGTCCATGTATTTACCCCAGTAACATCAGTGAGTGTCCATGTGTTCACCCCAGTAACAAACAGACAGTGAGTGTCCATGTATTTACCCCAGTAACAGTCAGTGAGTATCCTTGTATTTACCCCAGTAACAGTCAGTGAGTGTCCATGGACCTACCCCAGTAACAGACAGTGAGTGTCCATGTATCTAGCCCAGTAACAGTGAGTGAGTGTCCATGTATTTACCCCAGTAACAGTCAGTGAGTGTCCATGTATTTACCCCAGTAACAGTGAGTGAGTGTCCATGTATTTACCCCAGTAACAGTGAGTGAGTGTCCATGTATTTACCCCAGTAACAGTCAGTGAGTGTCCATGTATTCACCCCAGTAACAGACAGTGAGTGTCCATGTATTTACCCCAGCAACAGTCAGTGAGTATCCTTGTATTTACCCCAGTAACAGTCAGTGAGTGTCCATGGACCTACCCCAGTCACAGACAGTGAGTGTCCATGTATTTACCCCAGTAACAGTCAGTGAGTGTCCTTGTATTTACCCCAGTAACAGTCAGTGAGTGTCCATGTATTTACCCCAGTAACAGACAGTGAGTGTCCATGTATTTACCCCAGTAACAGTCAGTGAGTGTCCATGTATTTACCCCAGTAACAGTCAGTGAGTGTCCATGTATTTACCCCAGTAACAGACAGTGAATGTCCATGTATTTACCCCAGTAACAGACAGTGAGTTTCCATGTATTTACCCCAGTAACAGTCAGTGAGTGTCCATGTATTTACCCCAGTAACAGACAGTGAGTGTCCATGTATTTACCCCAGTAACAGACAGTGAGTGTCCATGTATTTACCCCAGAAACAGACAGTGAGTGTCGATGTATTTACCCCAGTAACAGTCAGTGAGTGTCCATGTATTCACCCCAGTAACAGTTAGTACAAGTGTCCATGGATCTATCTCAATCAGTCCATCGATTTACCCCTATAACAGTCAGTGCCAATGTCCGTATATCTTTCCCAGATACATTCTTCAGATTTATTCGGTCCGCTGGGTGTCTGACGTATGAGAAATCCATCAATGTGCTCAAGAGTCTCCATACTATTGAGAAATCCACATTAAGTGGAGTTTGCTTGCCTGGTGCGGACTGAGGATCCCCTTATCGGGGCACAGCCCCCTTACCTGACTCGAAAGATGGTGGAAGACCCATTCTCCCACAGGAGAGAGAGGAGGAGAAGGCAGTGGAAGAGGAGAGAGAGGAGGAGAAGGCAGTGGAAGAGGAGAGAGAGGAGGAGAAGGCAGTGGAAGAGGAGAGAGAGGAGGAGAAGGCAGTGGAAGAGGAGAGAGAGGAGGAGAAGGCAGTGGAAGAGGAGAGAGAGAGGAGGAGAAGGCAGTGGAAGAGGAGAGAGAGAGGAGGAGAAGGCAGTGGAAGAGGAGAGAGAGGAGGAGAAGGCAGTGGAAGAGGAGAGAGACAGGAGGAGAAGGCAGTGGAAGAGGAGAGAGACAGGAGGAGAAGGCAGTGGAAGAGGTGAGAGAGGATGAGAAGGCAGTGGAAGAGGAGAGAGAGAGGAGGAGAAGGCAGTGGAAGAGGAGAGAGAGGAGGAGAAGGCAGTGGAAGAGGAGAGAGAGGAGGAGAAGGCAGTGGAAGAGGAGAGAGAGGAGGAGAAGGCAGTGGAAGAGGAGAGAGAGGAGGAGAAGGCAGTGGAAGAGGAGAAAGAGGAGAAGGCAGTGGAAGAGGAGAGAGAGGAGGAGAAGGCAGTGGAAGAGGAGAGAGAGGAGGAGAAGGCAGTGGAAGAGGAGAGAGAAGAGGAGAAGGCAGTGGAAGAGGAGAGAGAGGAGGAGAAGGCAGTGGAAGAGGAGAGAGAGGAGGAGAAGGCAGTGGAAGAGGAGAGAGAAGAGGAGAAGGCAGTGGAAGAGGAGAGAGAGGAGAAGGCAGTGGAAGAGAAAAGAGAGGAGAAGAAGGCAGTGGAAGAGGAGAGAGAAGAGGAGAAGGCAGTGGAAGAGGAGAGAGAAGAGGAGAAGGCAGTGGAAGAGGAGAGAGAGGAGGAGAAGGCAGTGGAAGAGGAGAGAGAAGAGGAGAAGGCAGTGGAAGAGGAGAGAGAGGAGGAGAAGGCAGTGGAAGGGGAGAGAGAAGAGGAGAAGGCAGTGGAAGAGAGAGAGAAGAGGAGAAGGCAGTGGAAGAGGAGAGAGAGGAGGAGAAGGCAGTGGAAGAGGAGAGAGAAGAGGAGAAGGCAGTGGAAGAGAGAGAGAAGAGGAGAAGGCAGTGGAAGAGGAGAGAGAGGAGGAGAAGGCAGTGGAAGAGAGAGAAGAGGAGAAGGCAGTGGAAGAGGAGAGAGAGGAGGAGAAGGCAGTGGAAGAGGAGAGAGAGGAGGAGAAGGCAGTGGAAGAGAGAGAGGAGGAGAAGGCAGTGGAAGAGGAGAGAGAGGAGGAGAAGGCAGTGGGAGAGAGAAGGAGAAGGCAGTGGAAGAGGAGAGAGAGGAGGAGAAGGCAGTGGAAGAGGAGAGAGAGGAGGAGAAGGCAGTGGAAGAGGAGAGAGAGGAGGAGAAGGCAGTGGAAGAGGAGAGAGAGGAGGAGAAGGCAGTGGAAGAGGAGAGAGAGGAGGAGAAGGCAGTGGAAGAGGAGAGAGAAGAGGAGAAGGCAGTGGAAGATGAGAGAGAGGAGGAGAAGGCAGTGGAAGAGGAGAGAGAAGAGGAGAAGGCAGTGGAAGAGGAGAGAGAGGAGGAGAAGGCAGTGGAAGGGGAGAGAGAAGAGGAGAAGGCAGTGGAAGAGAGAGAGAAGAGGAGAAGGCAGTGGAAGAGGAGAGAGAGGAGGAGAAGGCAGTGGAAGAGGAGAGAGAGGAGGAGAAGGCAGTGGAAGAGGAGAGAGAAGAGGAGAAGGCAGTGGAAGAGGAGAGAGAGGAGAAGGCAGTGGAAGAGAAAAGAGAGGAGGAGAAGGCAGTGGAAGAGGAGAGAGAGGAGGAGAAGGCAGTGGAAGAGGAGAGAGAAGAGGAGAAGGCAGTGGAAGAGGAGAGAGAAGAGGAGAAGGCAGTGGAAGAGGAGAGAGAGGAGGAGAAGGCAGTGGAAGAGGAGAGAGAAGAGGACAAGGCAGTGGAAGAGGAGAGAGAGGAGGAGAAGGCAGTGGAAGGGGAGAGAGAAGAGGAGAAGGCAGTGGAAGAGAGAGAGAAGAGGAGAAGGCAGTGGAAGAGGAGAGAGAGGAGGAGAAGGCAGTGGAAGAGGAGAGAGAAGAGGAGAAGGCAGTGGAAGAGAGAGAGAAGAGGAGAAGGCAGTGGAAGAGGAGAGAGAGGAGGAGAAGGCAGTGGAAGAGAGAGAAGAGGAGAAGGCAGTGGAAGAGGAGAGAGAGGAGGAGAAGGCAGTGGAAGAGGAGAGAGAGGAGGAGAAGGCAGTGGAAGAGAGAGAGGAGGAGAAGGCAGTGGAAGAGGAGAGAGAGGAGGAGAAGGCAGTGGGAGAGAGAAGGAGAAGGCAGTGGAAGAGGAGAGAGAGGAGGAGAAGGCAGTGGAAGAGGAGAGAGAGGAGGAGAAGGCAGTGGAAGAGGAGAGAGAGGAGGAGAAGGCAGTGGAAGAGGAGAGAGAGGAGGAGAAGGCAGTGGAAGAGGAGAGAGAGGAGGAGAAGGCAGTGGAAGAGGAGAGAGAAGAGGAGAAGGCAGTGGAAGATGAGAGAGAGGAGGAGAAGGCAGTGGAAGAGGAGAGAGAGGAGGAGAAGGAAGTGGAAGAGGAGAGAGAGGAGGAGAAGGCAGTGGAAGAGGAGAGAGAGGAGGAGAAGGCAGTGGAAGAGGAGAGAGAGGAGGAGAACCAGTGGAAGAGGAGAGAGAGGAGGAGAAGGCAGTGGAAGAGGAGAGAGAGGAGGAGAAGGCAGTGGAAGAGGAGAGAGAAGAGGAGAAGGCAGTGGTAGAGAGAGAGAAGAGGAGAAGGCAGTGGAAGAGGAGAGAGAGGAGGAGAAGGCAGTGGAAGAGAGAGAAGAGGAGAAGGCAGTGGAAGAGGAGAGAGAGGAGCAGAAGGCAGTGGAAGAGGAGAGAGAGGAGGAGAAGGCAGTGGAAGAGGAGAGAGAAGAGGAGAAGGCAGTGGAAGAGAGAGAGAAGAGGAGAAGGCAGTGGAAGAGGAGAGAGAGGAGGAGAAGGCAGTGGAAGAGAGAGAAGAGGAGAAGGCAGTGGAAGAGGAGAGAGAGGAGGAGAAGGCAGTGGAAGAGAGAGAAGAAGAGAAGGCAGTGGAAGAGGAGAGAGAGGAGCAGAAGGCAGTGGAAGAGGAGAGAGAGGAGGAGAAGGCAGTGGAAGAGGAGAGAGAGGAGGAGAAGGCAGTGGAAGAGAGAGAGAAGAGGAGAAGGCAGTGGAAGAGGAGAGAGAGGAGGAGAAGGCAGTGGCAGAGGAGAGAGAGGAGGAGAAGGCAGTGGAAGAGGAGAGAGAGGAGGAGAAGGCAGTGGAAGAGGAGAGAGAGGAGGAGAAGGCAGTGGAAGAGGAGAGAGAGGAGGAGAAGGCAGTGGAAGAGGAGAGAGAGGAGGAGAAGGCAGTGGAAGAGAGAGAAGAGGAGAAGGCAGTGGAAAAGGAGAGAGAGGAGAAGGCAGTGGAAGAGAGAGAAGAGGAGGAGAAGGCAGTGGAAGAGGAGAGAGAGGAGGAGAAGGCAGTGGAAGAGAGAGAAGAGGAGAAGGCAGTGGAAGAGGAGAGAGAGGAGGAGAAGGCAGTGGAAGAGAGAGAAGAGGAGAAGGCAGTGGAAGAGGAGAGAGAGGAGCAGAAGGCAGTGGAAGAGGAGAGAGAGGAGGAGAAGGCAGTGGAAGAGGAGAGAGAAGAGGAGAAGGCAGTGGAAGAGAGAGAGAAGAGGAGAAGGCAGTGGAAGAGGAGAGAGAGGAGGAGAAGGCAGTGGAAGAGAGAGAAGAGGAGAAGGCAGTGGAAGAGGAGAGAGAGGAGGAGAAGGCAGTGGAAGAGAGAGAAGAAGAGAAGGCAGTGGAAGAGGAGAGAGAGGAGCAGAAGGCAGTGGAAGAGGAGAGAGAGGAGGAGAAGGCAGTGGAAGAGGAGAGAGAGGAGGAGAAGGCAGTGGAAGAGAGAGAGAAGAGGAGAAGGCAGTGGAAGAGGAGAGAGAGGAGGAGAAGGCAGTGGCAGAGGAGAGAGAGGAGGAGAAGGCAGTGGAAGAGGAGAGAGAGGAGGAGAAGGCAGTGGAAGAGGAGAGAGAGGAGGAGAAGGCAGTGGAAGAGGAGAGAGAAGAGGAGAAGGCAGTGGAAGAGGAGAGAGAGGAGGAGAAGGCAGTGGAAGAGGAGAGAGAAGAGGAGAAGGCAGTGGAAGAGGAGAGAGAGGAGGAGAAGGCAGTGGAAGGGGAGAGAGAAGAGGAGAAGGCAGTGGAAGAGAGAGAGAAGAGGAGAAGGCAGTGGAAGAGGAGAGAGAGGAGGAGAAGGCAGTGGAAGAGGAGAGAGAAGAGGAGAAGGCAGTGGAAGAGAGAGAGAAGAGGAGAAGGCAGTGGAAGAGGAGAGAGAGGAGGAGAAGGCAGTGGAAGAGAGAGAAGAGGAGAAGGCAGTGGAAGAGGAGAGAGAGGAGGAGAAGGCAGTGGAAGAGGAGAGAGAGGAGGAGAAGGCAGTGGAAGAGAGAGAGGAGGAGAAGGCAGTGGAAGAGGAGAGAGAGGAGGAGAAGGCAGTGGGAGAGAGAGAGGAGAAGGCAGTGGAAGAGGAGAGAGAGGAGGAGAAGGCAGTGGAAGAGGAGAGAGAGGAGGAGAAGGCAGTGGAAGAGGAGAGAGAGGAGGAGAAGGCAGTGGAAGAGGAGAGAGAGGAGGAGAAGGCAGTGGAAGAGGAGAGAGAGGAGGAGAAGGCAGTGGAAGAGGAGAGAGAAGAGGAGAAGGCAGTGGAAGATGAGAGAGAGGAGGAGAAGGCAGTGGAAGAGGAGAGAGAGGAGGAGAAGGAAGTGGAAGAGGAGAGAGAGGAGGAGAAGGCAGTGGAAGAGGAGAGAGAGGAGGAGAAGGCAGTGGAAGAGGAGAGAGAGGAGGAGAAGGCAGTGGAAGAGGAGAGAGAAGAGGAGAAGGCAGTGGTAGAGAGAGAGAAGAGGAGAAGGCAGTGGAAGAGGAGAGAGAGGAGGAGAAGGCAGTGGAAGAGAGAGAAGAGGAGAAGGCAGTGGAAGAGGAGAGAGAGGAGCAGAAGGCAGTGGAAGAGGAGAGAGAGGAGGAGAAGGCAGTGGAAGAGGAGAGAGAAGAGGAGAAGGCAGTGGAAGAGAGAGAGAAGAGGAGAAGGCAGTGGAAGAGGAGAGAGAGGAGGAGAAGGCAGTGGAAGAGAGAGAAGAGGAGAAGGCAGTGGAAGAGGAGAGAGAGGAGGAGAAGGCAGTGGAAGAGAGAGAAGAAGAGAAGGCAGTGGAAGAGGAGAGAGAGGAGCAGAAGGCAGTGGAAGAGGAGAGAGAGGAGGAGAAGGCAGTGGAAGAGGAGAGAGAGGAGGAGAAGGCAGTGGAAGAGAGAGAGAAGAGGAGAAGGCAGTGGAAGAGGAGAGAGAGGAGGAGAAGGCAGTGGCAGAGGAGAGAGAGGAGGAGAAGGCAGTGGAAGAGGAGAGAGAGGAGGAGAAGGCAGTGGAAGAGGAGAGAGAGGAGGAGAAGGCAGTGGAAGAGGAGAGAGAGGAGGAGAAGGCAGTGGAAGAGGAGAGAGAGGAGGAGAAGGCAGTGGAAGAGAGAGAAGAGGAGAAGGCAGTGGAAAAGGAGAGAGAGGAGAAGGCAGTGGAAGAGAGAGAAGAGGAGGAGAAGGCAGTGGAAGAGGAGAGAGAGGAGGAGAAGGCAGTGGAAGAGAGAGAAGAGGAGAAGGCAGTGGAAGAGGAGAGAGAGGAGGAGAAGGCAGTGGAAGAGAGAGAGAGAGGAGGAGAAGGCAGTGGAAGAGGAGAGAGAGGAGGAGAAGGCAGTGGAAGAGAGAGAAGAGGAGAAGGCAGTGGAAAAGGAGAGAGAGGAGGAGAAGGCAGTGGAAGAGGAGAGAGAGGAGGAGAAGGCAGTGGAAGAGAGAGAAGAGGAGAAGGCAGTGGAAAAGGAGAGAGAGGAGGAGAAGGCAGTGGAAGAGGAGAGAGAGGAGGAGAAGGCAGTGGAAGAGAGAGAAGAGGAGAAGGCAGTGGAAGAGGAGAGAGAGGAGGAGAAGGCAGTGGAAGAGGAGAGAGAGGAGGAGAAGGCAGTGGAAGAGGAGAGAGAGGAGGAGAAGGCAGTGGAAGAGGAGAGGGAGGAGGAGAAGGCAGTGGAAGAGAGAGAGAAGAGGAGAAGGCAGTGGAAGAGGAGAGAGAAGAGGAGAAGGCAGTGGAAGAGGAGAGAGAGGAGAAGGCAGTGGAAGAGGAGAGAGGGGAGGAGAAGGCAGTGGAAGAGGAGAGAGAAGAGGAGAAGGCAGTGGAAGAGGAGAGAGAGGAGAAGGCAGTGGAAGAGAGAGAGGAGGAGAAGGCAGTGGAAGAGGAGAGAGAAGAGGAGAAGGCAGTGGAAGAGGAGAGAGAAGAGGAGAAGGCAGTGGAAGAGAGAGAGAGAGGAGGAGAAGGCAGTGGAAGAGGAGAGAGAGGAGGAGAAGGCAGTGGAAGAGGAGAGAGAAGAGGAGAAGGCAGTGGAAGAGGAGAGAGAGGAGGAGAAGGCAGTGGAAGAGGAGAAAGAGGAGGAGGAGGCAGTGGAAGAGGAGAGAGAAGAGGAGAAGGCAGTGGAAGAGGAGAGAGAGGAGGAGAAGGCAGTGGAAGAGGAGAGAGAGGAGGAGAAGGCAGTGGAAGAGGAGAGAGAGGAGGAGAAGGCAGTGGAAGAGGAGAGAGAGGAGGAGAAGGCAGTGGAAGAGGAGAGAGAAGAGGAGAAGGCAGTGGAAGAGGAGAGAGAGGAGGAGAAGGCAGTGGAAGAGAGAGAAGAGGAGAAGGCAGTGGAAGAGGAGAGAGAGGAGGAGAAGGCAGTGGAAGAGAGAGAAGAAGAGAAGGCAGTGGAAGAGGAGAGAGAGGAGCAGAAGGCAGTGGAAGAGGAGAGAGAGGAGGAGAAGGCAGTGGAAGAGGAGAGAGAAGAGGAGAAGGCAGTGGAAGAGAGAGAGAAGAGGAGAAGGCAGTGGAAGAGGAGAGAGAGGAGGAGAAGGCAGTGGAA
Organism: Heptranchias perlo; assembly: GCF_035084215.1. Lineage (NCBI taxonomy): Eukaryota > Metazoa > Chordata > Chondrichthyes > Hexanchiformes > Hexanchidae > Heptranchias > Heptranchias perlo. The sequence goes on from NC_090340.1 coordinate 10,781,793, forward strand.
GAGGAGAGAGAGGAGGAGAAGGCAGTGGAAGAGGAGAGAGAGGAGGAGAAGGCATTGGAAGAGGAGAGAGAGGAGGAGAAGGCAGTGGAAGAGGAGAGAGAGGAGGAGAAGGCAGTGGAAGAGGAGAGAGAGGAGGAGAAGGCAGTGGAAAAGGAGAGAGAGGAGGAGAAGGCAGTGGAAGAGGAGAGAAGAGGAGAAGGCAGTGGAAAAGGAGAGAGAGGAGGAGAAGGCAGTGGAAGAGGAGAGAGAAGAGGAGAAGGCAGTGGAAGAGGAGAGAGAGGAGGAGAAGGCAGTGGAAGAGAGAGAAGAGGAGAAGGCAGTGGAAGAGGAGAGAGAGGAGGAGAAGGCAGTGGAAGAGGAGAGAGAGGAGGAGAAGGCAGTGGAAGAGAGAGAAGAGGAGAAGGCAGTGGAAGAGGAGAGAGAGGAGGAGAAGGCAGTGGAAGAGGAGAGAGAGGAGGAGAAGGCAGTGGAAGAGGAGAGGGAGGAGGAGAAGGCAGTGGAAGAGGAGAGAGAAGAGGAGAAGGCAGTGGAAGAGGAGAAAGAGGAGGAGAAGGCAGTGGAAGAGGAGAGAGAGGAGGAGAAGGCAGTGGAAGAGAGAGAGAAGAGGAGAAGGCAGTGGAAGAGGAGAGAGAGGAGGAGAAGGCAGTGGAAGAGGAGAGAGAGGAGGAGAAGGCAGTGGAAGAGGAGAGAGAGGAGGAGAAGGCAGTGGAAGAGGAGAGAGAGGAGGAGAAGGCAGTGGAAGAGGAGAAAGAGGAGAAGGCAGTGGAAGAGGAGAGAGAGGAGGAGAAGGCAGTGGAAGAGGAGAGAGAGGAGGAGAAGGCAGTGGAAGAGGAGAGAGAGGAGGAGAAGGCAGTGGAAGAGGAGAGAGAAGAGGAGAAGGCAGTGGAAGAGGAGAGAGAGGAGTAGAAGGCAGTGGAAGAGGAGAGAGAGGAGGAGAAGGCAGTGGAAGAGGAGAGAGAAGAGGAGAAGGCAGTGGAAGAGGAGAGAGAGGAGGAGAAGGCAGTGGAAGGGGAGAGAGAAGAGGAGAAGGCAGTGGAAGAGAGAGAGAAGAGGAGAAGGCAGTGGAAGAGGAGAGAGAGGAGGAGAAGGCAGTGGAAGAGGAGAGAGAAGAGGAGAAGGCAGTGGAAGAGAGAGAGAAGAGGAGAAGGCAGTGGAAGAGGAGAGAGAGGAGGAGAAGGCAGTGGAAGAGGAGAGAGAAGAGGAGAAGGCAGTGGAAGAGGAGAGAGAGGAGGAGAAGGCAGTGGAAGAGGAGAGAGAAGAGGAGAAGGCAGTGGAAGAGGAGAGAGAGGAGGAGAAGGCAGTGGAAGAGGAGAGAGAGGAGGAGAAGGCAGTGGAAGAGGAGAGAGAGGAGGAGAAGGCAGTGGAAGAGGAGAGAGAGGAGGAGAAGGCAGTGGAAGAGGAGAGAGAGGAAGAGAAGGCAGTGGAAGAGGAGAGAGAGGAGGAGAACCAGTGGAAGAGGAGAGAGAGGAGGAGAAGGCAGTGGAAGAGGAGAGAGAGGAGGAGAAGGCAGTGGAAGAGGAGAGAGAAGAGGAGAAGGCAGTGGAAGAGAGAGAGAAGAGGAGAAGGCAGTGGAAGAGGAGAGAGAGGAGGAGAAGGCAGTGGAAGAGAGAGAAGAGGAGAAGGCAGTGGAAGAGGAGAGAGAGGAGCAGAAGGCAGTGGAAGAGGAGAGAGAGGAGGAGAAGGCAGTGGAAGAGGAGAGAGAAGAGGAGAAGGCAGTGGAAGAGAGAGAGAAGAGGAGAAGGCAGTGGAAGAGGAGAGCGAGGAGGAGAAGGCAGTGGAAGAGAGAGAAGAGGAGAAGGCAGTGGAAGAGGAGAGAGAGGAGGAGAAGGCAGTGGAAGAGAGAGAAGAGAGAAGCAGTGGAAGAGGAGAGAGAGGAGGAGAAGGCAGTGGAAGAGGAGAGAGAGGAGGAGAAGGCAGTGGAAGAGGAGAGAGAGGAGGAGAAGGCAGTGGAAGAGGAGAGAGAGGAGGAGAAGGCAGTGGAAGAGGAGAGAGAGGAGGAGAAGGCAGTGGAAGAGGAGAGAGAGGAGGAGAAGGCAGTGGAAGAGGA